>NC_135550.1:4095600-4185600 GCF_964340395.1 Glandiceps talaboti | reverse complement strand
TTATAACTTAAATTAATGTGCATTCAGTGAGATCAATTTCTTTCAAATCTTGTCCAAAGGTGGTACGGACTTCAAAGAAAGACAAATAATTTCATTTTCTAAGAAGCATGTTAACTTTTAACGGTCATCGACAAACAACACGCGATACCCGATATTTTCAACTACTTCCTAAACAGATTTTGACCGGAACAACGTGATTTTATGATAATAGTAGCGGATCGGAATGCAACGGATATACCAAACTTAAAGATTATTATGGGGCATTGCACTGTTATCATTAGCACAACTGATTACGGAGGTAGTTCAATACGGCTATATAGATCGCAAAAATATGTGTGTGTGTGTGTGTGTGTGTGTGTGTGTGTGTGTGTGTGTGTGTGTGTGTGTGTGTGTGTGTGTGTGTGTGCGTGCGCGCGCGACTTAAAGTCAAAAACCGCCAGACCGATTGGTATTTGGTTGAAAGATCACTTAAGGGTGAGATCAGTAGTTCAATGTAGGATAAAAAAAATAAACACCTAAATTCTGATACTTCTGCCTCAGACTCACCCTCTCCTTCAAACTAAATTGGCCAAAATTGAAATTGCTTCAAGCCACACAATTAACTTTAAATCAGTATGTAGTAGTATGTAGTGACATAAATATAAAGCCAGTGTATGTAGTGCCATAAATATACAGTCAGTGTATGTAGTAGTATGTAGTGCTGTGAATACAAAGCCGGTATGTAGTAGTATGTAGTGCTATGAGTACAAAGCCAGAGTGTAGTAGTATGTAGTGCTATGAATATAAAGCCAGTATGTAGTAGTATGTAGTAGTGCTATGAATACAAATCCAGTATGTAGTAGTATGTAGTGCTATGAATACAACGCCAGTGTGTAGTAGTATGCAGTGCTATGAATACAAAGCCAGTGTTACGAGTCACAGATCTAAAATATATCCATTCAGGACATTTTGGTAAATTTTCATTATGAACTCTAAATTGAAGTCAAAAGCATTTAAACTTTGTACATACAGTGACATTCCGTTGCGTAACAACATAGGTCTTTGACATCTCTACATGGGGTGTTTCTGAATTGTTTGTACCAGGTACGATTGAACTGTCAACAAGTTTTATTATGACATGACTATTTTATGGTCTTTGAGATATGAACTTGTATTACTAATCTAGGGAAGGTGATTGGATATTAGATCTCGGATGATGTCTTTTATCATAGACTTAAGAATACGTCATACTCTAAGAATAGAGATTTTGTGTAAACTTGGAAATGTATTTAAGTTGGGTTTTTAGCCCATCTCAAGAAGGGAGAGGCGGAGACGGAGATTGGTCATGTAATAAAATCAACCAAGTGGTTAGCTTGGCGTTCGTTGAACCAGATACGTATGTTTCGTTGTGAGTTCTACTCAACACAATCCAAGTCGGTACGGTACCTCGTAGAAGAGATGGTTTGAGAAGAAACTAGTTGGTCGGCTAATTCAACGTTATAGTCTTAAATGGAACAGACTGACGATTGGAACAGCAGTGCGAATGAGTACTTCCCCGTTTGAACATTAAATAACGATAAACTGCACAGTAAGCCGATCAACAGCGTTTCACCAGTATGTAGTAGTATGTAGTGCTATGAATATAAAGCCGGTATGTAGTAGTATGTAGTGCTATGAGTACACAGTCAGTATGTAGTAGTATGTAGTGCTATGAGTACAAAGCCAGTATGTAGTAGTGTGTAGTGCTATGAATATAAAGGCAGTATGTAGTAGTATGTAGTACTATGAACACGAAGCCAGTATGTAGTAGTGTGTAGTGCTATGAATATAAAGCCAGTGTGTAGTAGTATGTAGTGCTATGAATACAAAGCCAGTATGTAGTAGTATGTAGCGCTATGAATATAAAGGCAGTATGTAGTAGTATGTAGTGCTATGAATATACAGCCAGTATGTAATAGTGTGTAGTGCTATGAATATAAAACCAGTATGTAATAGACTAAGTGTGTAGTGCTATGAATATAAAGGCAGTATATAGCAGTGTGTAGTGCTATGAATATAAAGGCAGTATGTAGTGAGTAAAAATAGTTCTTTTGTTGACAGTTGCCATGTATTTACTATAGCAAAAATTGGTCCATTTCTCAATTTGACATTTTTTTAAAGAAATATTTGTATTTAGGGATGCAAACATCCATTAAAAGTAAAATCGATTTTGTAGGATGAGAACTAAAATGATCTTGCCCCTTAATGTGTGAAGATGGAAAACTTATTCAAATGGAAATGATCGCATCAGAGATGTGCATTTTGGTTCAAAAAACGTGATTTTTAGTCAAAAACATAAACTTGAAAACTACTTGACAGATTGGCTTGAAATATGGTGGAAACGTTCTTAGGGGTGTGTAGATTAAGAATTGTTCATTACATGTTGATTCCATCAGTCATATGCAACTTAGGTTTAAAATATGACTTTTGTTCAAAGATCAGTAATTCCAAAACTACTGGGCAGATTGGGTTGACATTTTTAGACGCATTTTGGGAATTTAAGCATGTGATGATCTCATCAGGGACATGCAAATTAGGTGTGAAAATGTGAATTTTGGTCAAAAACTATAAAAATACTAATGTTTCTATAAGTGTTATTTTACAGGTGTTGTTCAACACATTTTGACGCAATTGGCTCTAGTAACCATGACCACACCCTTCACAATAACCAAACGCCAGTGTATTTTGCTAAGATAGCATCATCTGGTTGGCAAATGATTAAACATTCAAAAAATGTGAAGTCCCTAACAAGACCACGCCAATTGATGGTGAATATTGCAAAGATATCAACAGAGCTTAATAGACAAGTGGCTGAACATTAAAAAATGGATGTAAATATACATATCGACAAGACCACGCCCATAGCAACAGCAAAATGATAGTGTATATCGCATGATGCCGTTTATTATAAAGCATGTAGATGAACTTTGAAAACACTGTACTGTTGTGCTACAACGCCAATAGCGCTATTTTTTGTTACACAGCTCTGAGGGGGAAGAAAGTTTTAAAGGTACTGCTATTATATGCCAAGGTTCAAAAAGTGCATAGTACATCACTTTCCAAATGCATATATAGCTTTCACTACTTACGCACTTCCTCCTTGGATACAGGCTACGAGTGTGAAGCTCAACAAATGAACTCATTAAAATATTTCCCACACGGATATTCATAGGACGAGTTTTCTCGGCCTTTAGTTGGAGAATTGAATAGGAAATTAAATTCATTGCACTGTAGACAATCCAAAGGAAATTTGAGGCACGTGCATTGCTTCATGTTCCGAGAAACAAAAACATGTTGTTAATGGCGTATTACAACTATATTGCATCCAGAAGTATGTTATTTTGGTCAGATGGATATAAGTAATCATTTTGAAGTTTGTGTGTCCACATCCATTATGTTTCCGTGTTATGTTTAGCCGCTCTATAAAGCAAGCCTTTAATGTGCCCAATCTAAAAGACCACACTGATTTTCTAATGTCGAGATGTATTTACGTTTTCTTGAGTTTGTGTCGGACAATGACCTTTACACATTGAGACAATGAACAGCATACTAAGATAACAAACACGTCACAAAGTGATCCATCTAAATAAACCCGGATGTACTGTAATACCAAAGATAATTTGCCACCAATATACTTTACATTGATATACCCTTCCACCTGCATATACAATATCACTTCCTAACATGTGTTTGCTTTGATAATGAACATGCAGATGATATTCCTGTCAAGCCCATTCATTGTTAAAGACGACTGTGACTGTTCACTATTTCAAATAAAACACACAATCATAGCAATGAGAGTAGATGAAAGCCTTCACTGGACACTGGACATTGCTAAGATTAAATCTCGTTATTCATTTGAACAAAGACAGCAATTTGCAATTGAGTAAATGTATGCCATTGCTTAGCTTATCAGGAAGCGAATTTGGATGTGCTGACTGAGACCTATATAACATTTATAACGATTACAGCATACAGACCACTTCCTATGAAATAAATATTTACGGAACACTCCCCGACAAGTATTATCTGTACACTGTCAGGACTGGAAGTCAAACACTGTAGACATCATTGGGTAATACATGTATATATAGACAGAAAAATGGTATCGTTTGTCTCACACACACACACACACACACACACACACACACACACACACACACACACACACACGCACACATAAACAAACACACAAACAAACACACAAACAAACAAACAAACACAAACAAACACATACACACGCACGCAAACACACGCGCGCGCGCGCACGCGCATGTTTGTGTCTTTCAATTTCTTTCAATTCACAAAATGACGTTGTCATGAAGTAGGTAAAAGCAGAATAACTGCTCGAATTGGGACTGTAAAATTGTTATGCAGTACGAGTCCTTGCACCGATATTGGATTTAACACGGACATTTTGGGGGAAAACTTATTTGGCTGAGAAGTGCGGGATGAGATTTTAAAATTGAATTTGTTCAATATGATAGTGAGTAGGCGTACTCTGTTAGGTAACAGGGCCACACATATTAAAGTGACCATATGGATAGAATTGGGCATTTATTTTGGAATTTTCATTTATAAAAAACAATGTAAAGTAACATATACAAAGTCCTTGTTTGTAACTCAAAGATGCAATAAGTGTAAAAAGGTTGTTATAGTACGTACAATAACAAACATTTGACACATTTTGGTTAAATGTTCAAATAGAAAAATATAGTAAAGTTGTGTTTTAAAAATCCAAACTACATACCCTATTCTAATCCATATGGCGTCCAGGGGGAGAAAACCTTAAAATTCACTGATCAGAATTCGAAGTATAACTTCCTTATAAACCTACTACAGGTCTTCACTCATTTAGTGGTTGTAACAAAACATTTTTGTGTAATCCATCAGTTATTTCAAAATAAGAGTCAGGTTACCCCAAAATGTCCTGTTAAAACGACTATATATTTTTAGAACCGGCGATCATTTCAGAGCTTACAGAATATCAACGTCTCGTCACGCATCACTTACAATAAGCCCTGTGTTACAGAGAGTGACGTGGATCGTTAACACCACTCAACCACATGTGTGCTTTTTACCAACTTTCGCCATTTATTTTCTAAAGTTATAGGATTCTTTGTGTGTCAACCAGAGTGGTATTCATTGATACTTCAGATGAACAATAAAGGTTTAAAATATGTTTTGAATGTATCGTAAAATTTAATAATGTAATATCATAACTTTTGTGGTGGAACTTTTACATACAGAAAGTGTAACGTGTTTTGATCTTTAATGTCTTCATTCATTGAGATATCTATTTTTGTCCGTTTCCGTAGTTCCCCAAGCGATCTTTTTGCTTCATGAATGAAAGGAAATTTCCATCTGTTCATGTACCTCAAATAACACACAGAACATCAAATCCCCTTCTATCACGACGTTTCTGGTATTGGATGACGTCATAGATATACGGTTGTCTTTCACATCCGAACGCTTGACGTTAATTTCTGCACTGACTGCGTCAAATCAATACTTTTTATTAAATACAGTGCCTGACTATACGCTTGTGCGATAGCCTTTTTCACAAATAGCTTCCCACCGAAACAAAATTAACTTCCCGTCAAAAAAATGAACTATTTCCCATAAAACATTTAGGTACATTCCTAGCCTCATTTTCTGTAAAAATCCATTTTGTTTAAGTGTAATTAAATTATACTTCCATGTACAACACACTAGCGCTTTCAGACTCATCCCCACTATTCGTGCATGAGTACAACATTTTCGCTGTGATTATTTCTAAAACGTAAAATAACACAAAGTGCGTGTCATTCCCCGAATGTATGGACTGCGTTTGTCGGCATCTTCAACAAGAGTGCGAAGTAAATAGTTTTGATGACCTTCTGTACAATAAAAGATGTATGGTATCAATGGTCAAGTCTTCAGTCTCCTTCCTCAGGTTGGAACCCTTTTAAAAAGTCTAATTTCTGTCAATCATACTGTATTAAAGACAACTTATTTTATAGAATGAAATATAGCAAAGTACTATTATCGTAAGTCCCCTATATATATTACATAAACATGACAAAACTTCAATGAAACAAACCCATTATAGACATGCAGACAATCATGCACATGAAAAGTAGACGACACCTTACGACTCAAGCAATAGAATTGTTTTACCTACTCCCCCCCCCCAGCGATATTATCACCTAGAAGTATATCACCATCAAAAAGTTTTCATTCCTTAGTGTCAGAAGTTGTTGACGCCAAGCGTCTCATTTCCATTTAATACTTAATATATCGATTCGCGTTTATTGTTGATTTCCCGAAAGTTAAATTATCTGTAGTAACAAAACGACTTCCCGCGACCGGTGGTTGATGTCAATGATCAGACCACCAAACAATGGTGCTAGGTGTGAGGTTAAAATGATAATAGCCATAAATGCAGGAAAGTGTCCAACAATGAAAATAACCAAAAAGGTTACATTCCTTCTTTAAACCTGCACTAGCTGCAACTGAGACGATTTTCTTTCATCAAATAACTATAGTTATATTCACTAGAAATTGGCCAATCATTTATTTTTTTTAAAAAGACATTGTGTCTGTTACTTAATGGTCAATATTTAGTATTATGCTAGCCTTCTATGAAATTGCAGTTTGTTCTGGCATTGTTAAAACTCATAGTAGGAGGTTCCAGTACATTTATTGATACGTAAAACAAATTACGTCATCGGATCGTCTATAAGTTATATCCTAATACCAGCTTTGAGTTCAGTTAATTTCAAGTGATGGCTAAGTATACATCACTGTAAGTAACTTTTAATATGCAGAAATTTACATCTCAAAAACATATAAACTATGTTTGCGTCCCTTTAAATATACGATGTATGATGAGCACTACCATATATAGGTATCGAGGCAAGTCAAACCAACATGGAACTCGTGATTTAAATCTGTCATATCACTAAACTACCTCCGAGTAAACTAATTAATAGCTACAATGTCTTTTTTTAAATAAGTAATTGAACCATTTTTGCAGCCAGTGCAGGTTTAACATTGGCCGTCTTAGGTTATAATGTTTTAATGCGATTATATGTCAGTCACACTTGAAGACAGTTTACAAAGAAATCGAAGCAAACACACAAATACACAAATAAATAGTGATGCTGAAAATTCTTGCTCGTGAAAAGGAAATATATTGTCAAGATCCAATCGCACAATAATGTAGCCTATACTCTAGTAAATTCGTATATCGAATGAAACTTCACGAGGTGTAAATCTATTTTTAGAACGATTAAGATGGATTAAGAGTAATCCCTAATTAACTATTTCCATTGGTTTGTCGTGACAGTTACAATTCTTCGCAATTCCCAAGACCATTATAAGGGTGAAACTAAAGATGCATTAACAATAACGAATATCACAGCATTAAATTACCTGTTTCGATGGCCTTAAGGGAAAAAAACATGAAGTACACTAAAAATTGTAATATGTTCGTGTTTAGAATAATTGTCTAAATGCGAGTGTGTACGTCTGCATTCTAAATTGACTTATACATCCGTCGTTTAGTTTTAATCAGCGGTGGTAATCGTCTTTGCCTTGGGTTTAAGTAATCAGTGCTACCTCAAGCGACATTTCAAATGAAAACATCTGTCATAGAGCCTACATCTTGATAAGGTCAAAACGTGTTGACTACACAAGGACCAAAACGAGTTTATTCAGCGATCTCTGCATGATTCAACGAATCATACAATGATACATCAAAAGCAATAAATAATAAAAGATCCTGAGTTATCTGTCTGTCTGTCTGTCTGTCTGTCTGTCTGTCTGTCTGTCTGTATCTGTATGTACGCACGCACGCACGCACGTACGTACGTATGTATGTATGTATGTATGTATGTATGTACGTATGTACGTATGTACGTATGTACGTATGTATGTATGTATGTATGTATGTATGTACGAATGTACGTACGTACGTACGTACGTATGTATGTATGTATGTATGTATGTATGTGTGTATGTGTGTATGTATGTATGTATGTATGTATGTATGTATGTATGTATGTCTGCCATGCCTGTCTGTCTGTCTGTCTGTCTGTCTGTATGGCTCTTGTTGTTGTTATTGTTGTTGTTGTTGTTGTTGTTGTTGTTGTTGTTGTTGTTGTTGTTAAACTGGTACCGCTGTAATAGTCGCTGTTGCTGTCACTGTCGTTGTGAACGAAGTAAGAGTAGCGACATGATCCTTTGATAAAGAAGTGATTTAACCTAACAATAACCTTACTATAGTATATGTTATTCAATTCAACCTAGGTTCACCTACGTGTTGCACATGGCGAAATAATTAGTAGAGGTGAAATGAAGTGTGAACATTTTACATTGCCTCGGAAATTACTGTTACGGGTTTATGATGTCTTGAAAGATTACATTACCGTTGGGAAAGGATTGGTCCGAGACGCGGGTGATCGGACTTATCTCTAACATCTAGGCCCCTAGGGGTATAGCTTTAGACGAGCTCAGTGTAGATGTCGAGCCACTCTTAATCAAGATATAGCGATAAGGAGATACCGTGCGACATGTGAAGGACAAGACAAACCGAAGTCATTCTTTACATGGAATACATTCACCGATTTCAAATTTCAAAACTGTTTTGTTTAATGCACTCCAGTAAGCCAGGGATTAATGCTCAATACCCTTGTAATGGTTCAATAACAGGTGTGCTTTCCATCACGTATATTTTGAAACTTTGGGTTACCTCAGGTCGAGTAAGATTCAACATTTTACTTCCCGCAAAGGACTTTTATTTTATAAGTCAGTCTGTCTGTCTGTCTGTCTGTCTGTCTGTCTGTCTGTCTGTCTGTCTGTCTGTTCGTCCATCTGTCTGTCTGTTTGTCCGCACAGTTTCACAAATTTCACAAATGCCGCATTAACGTTTTAGAGTATGGAAAGAAAGGAAAAGTAAACACACAGACACATGCAACATGGCAAACGGAGGTCTTGGCTAATGTTTAAAAAAAATAGGTCTGGAGAGAGCGACGGAAGGATGTTAGGGACTTGCAGTGGCGGAGTTTGAAATGAAGATTGTTTCATGATGTATAGGGCTGATGTGAGAGAATTGAAGGGTCTTTGTAGATAATTATGGAAGACGAGAATCAGAGGAAGGGCGAAGTTGTCTGGGTGGAGTTCATCGTTGAGAATGTTAGTGGTGTATTGTGGTGCAGAACCTACCACTGAATTGAGAAGGTCAGTGATGTATTGGGGTGCAGAACCTATCACTGAATTGAGAAGGTTAGTGATGTAATTTACATATATATATGGAAGTTGTGAGATGCATATTAACAGATTAATTTACATATATATATGGAAGTTGTTAGATGCATATTAAATGATTAATTTACATATATTTATGGAAGTTGTGAGATGTATATTAACAGATTAATTTACATATATATATGGAAGTTGTGAGATGTATATTAACAGATTAATTTACATATATATATGGAAGTTGTTAGATGCATATTAAATGATGAATATATATATTAATGACATTTACAATTAGTTGATATATCATCAATGGTTTATCCGCATTTCATATAAGTTGTTTGATGATATCACAACGACAAGCCAATCAATAGTGGTGGTGGTGGTGGTGGTGGTGGTGGTGGTAGTGGTGGGTGTGGTGGTGGTGGTGGTGGTGGGTGTGGTGGTGGGTGTGGTGGGGGTGGGGGTGGTGGTGGGTGTGGTGGTGGTGGTGGTGGTGGTGGTGGTGGTGGTGGTGGTGGTGGATGATACAAAGCTTGTGTTCGTCCTTACCGTCCTAAACACTGAGACACGACAGTCATTGAATTGTCGAGATCTACTGATAACCTATCGACCCAGTAACCCGTTAGCCCAGTAACATATTATATGAGACAAACTACAGAAATCACTACGTTGAAACAGTTGATTAAAATTTTATTTTGGTAGTTTTCTTTGGAAGCATTTCACTGGATTAAGAGTATTACATAAATTTATGTTGGGATGGTGGCATGTGATTCGGACAACGTAGGGTAGCCTTAAATCGACGACGGGGTGGATAAAACTTACACTTTCACTTGGTAAATTTTATGCATTCCCGATTGCATTGACTGTTGATAGTAAGTATAATAGGGGTCCATTAACGTAAGGCCTTATTAGTATGTCCTCCAGCAAAAAGAAAATGAATGTCTGTGAAACTATCTTCTTACGAACCAGTTCAAGATTACACGTCATTTTCTCGATGGTGTCTTTACGTCTATATTATCATTGGTTCTCCCAACACACGATTTTCACAATACAATAGAAGTCAGCTAAGTTGAAACGAATCGTCGTCAGACTTGACAAAAATCTACGGACGCTGTAAAATTTTATCTTCTGTCTAGACATGCAAATATTTTACTAACATTGCTAAATGTCAATTTAAATACAATTGTTATATGTTCATAATGTCCACAGTATTACAATGTATATAATTAGTTGACGATCTGCCACGATAATGGTTTCTCATCATACAAGCAAAGATGTGATAATGTTGGTGAGAAACAGTGTTAGTAAGATCCAAGTCATAAACTATATATGTATAAAGCAATCTTATATCAGCTAGAGTTTGTTAGCCAAGCGACTTTTATTTAAAGTCAACTGGCTTTCATTGTAAGTTCCTGGGTAATCACGTCAGCCAATCAGTTTTGACTTAATTTTAATGATTTTACTCATCATCATCATCATCATCATCATCATCATCATCATCATCATCATCATCATCATCATCATCTAGATGATAACAAAATCATAAATAACCTGGATTCATGTGGGAACTGAAAACGTTTTGTTTTGAACGAAAAAGAAAGTAAATATCGCTGTGAAGGTAAATGTACGTTGTTTGTTTGACTGGTAGTGCTTATGAAGAAGGGGTTGGTCATTGTCACGTGAATTTCCCGGTAGTGAACCTGTAGAACCGTTGATTTGCAGGCAATGGCTACGTGCATTTGGCTTAAAACTCAAACGCATACTAATTTGGTAGTGTTAGGTTCCCTCCAAAAGTTATCATTTCTGCCCATGTGTTTACTCGTCGCTTCAAAAATGATAACATGACTGAAAAGGGGATTTCCTCGTCACGAGGTCTTCCGGTGGATCACAAATGGCACGTTATTGTACTCCGGCATTTAAGCAACTTATCCGGGTAGAGGCTCAACTTATCCGGGTAGAGACTCAACGTCAAAATGAATTAGAGCACGTTGTTAGGTTAAACGAAGCCATGTCCAGTTTAACCTCGAGAAGCAATTGCAAAATGCAATTTTTTACTATTTGGTGTGAGAATGATAAGCATTACATCATTTGCCTATCTCAGTTTATAAAGATTCCTAAGCCGTGGGCACATTTACTACCAAACCAGGGTGACTATATTTCAATTAGGCGGCACAGAATGTGTTTAGTTACGTATTACATAAAATAAAATAAAACACAGAGCACACAAGCATATAAAATAATACATTTTATCTCATTGTGAACACAAATCAACATCACGGTCAGATGAAACAAGGAAATTCAAACACAAAACTGTTTATTTGTGATCACACTGAGAATAAAATGTAATATTTCAAGTGTGTGTTTGCTATCAGTACCTGTATTTTGTTTGTGTAATTCGTAGCAAAAAAAACCCCAACGTTTTGTGAGATGAATAAAAAACATCGTGCCACGTAATTGCAACTCTATAGTCGCCATGGTTTGATAATAAGACGAAACCAATACTTAATTTATCAAAATAATGCGTTTTGGGCTAAACCAAGCCCGGTCTGCTAACTACACAGCCAATGACGCTAGCGACGGAATATGATGACCTCGGATGATGGCCTTCTGCTCTTTAGCTTCCTTGATACCTTCAACTTCCTGTAAAAGACACTGAGACTGGGTAAAATAATGTATTAATTGTTTGGCTCAGAATACCACATCCCACCCAGTTTTTCATTGCCAGCCCTGAAGGTTTTTTAAGTATTCGTGAAAAATAAATTAAATAGTGAAACTATGAGGTTTCGCGACAAATAGTGGATGCGGAAACAGACATCAACTTAAAAATACAATATAAAACTGTTCTTCCAATCTGCAATGGCTGTACATCTGATGAGAAGAAACCAAAAACACAGAGACTATATGGAAAATATAACTACCTGAACTAGACACTTACACATGATTTTTTTTTAATCTACCTACACCTAAAATTGAGCGTAATCTGAACCACACAATCGTTTTAAGGCCATAGGACAAATACTATGAAAATCGGTAGAGGAGAAATAAATAGTCGTCGACGTTACATTGTCTTTGCGTGAGCTACCATTATCTCATCAGAATGTTGCCAAAATAAATAAATTGTAACAAAGTGTATACTTTCCTAGGTATGTTGGTGGACGCAAGACGATCAGTTATTGTATCGAGCCAGGTGATTTGTTTCTACTCGACTGATTTCCACTGTAAAACTGCTCAGTAAATTCACTCAGCATATGACAATCCAAGATCAACGTTTATTGTCACATGATCTCTGTGGTAATCCACCAAAATAAACTGACGACTAAATTTAGAACTAGGCAAACGGAATGTTTCCATCCTGGCGTAAATGTATTATTAATTTATGCCAATCTCGTCATACAAGCTTTCATATCGTATAATACATTGGTTTATTGCCATATAGAACACCATAAACCTTAGAACTGACGTCATTAACCCCTTCACTAGTCATCCGTAGACTGATTTTCTAATTTTCAACATTGAAACTATGAAGTTGTGATGATTGCTTTTACTCTTGTACACGAACAGGCAATCTATGAAGATGATCTCACATTTCAATGCATAATATTCACTGCTGGTTATTAGATGTATGATCACAAAAACTGTAATACTGTAAACTATAACCACCCATCTCTATACTTGACTAACTCTACTTGCATCTAAGGAGTAAACGTAAATTTTAAAGTGCATGACATCCCCTTATACACTTTTTAAAAATATTACTATTAAAGTTTTGTATTGTTATGTTTTTGGTGGTGGTGGTGGTGGTGGTGGTGGTGGTGGTGGTGGTGGTGGCGGCGGCGGCGGCGGCGGTGGTGGTGGTGGTGGTGGTGGTGGTGGTGGTGGGTGTGGTGGTGGTGTGGTGGTAATGGTGGTGGTGGGTATTATACTATTTACTGCATATTGAAAGTTAGCTTCCACTTTTGATTGGGAAAGAGACGTGTTTTGAACAAATCACCTGTCCTTCAGTCTTCATTGTGTAACTGGATCTGACAGAATGATCCAAGTTTACTGTGAGTGTTGAGTGAACTGTAGGTGGGAATAAGTTAGCTTCAATATATGCAAATAATTCCAGTGTCAAAGTACTTGTCAGTTATGTACATCTATATCTTTTTACCTTCTGTAAGAAGGTTAGTTTAATTGAGGTTCTATACAAATATTTTAACCAACATAAAGAAACTTATCAACTCAGCTTGTGGCACTTTCAAAATTCGACTGTGGATTTCTAAATGAAATATAGAATTAAGTGACCTTATTAGTATGCACATTTGTCAGGTATCATCGAAATACACAAACACAATACAATCAGTCAACTACACGTTAAAACTAAAAGTAATCTATTTAACTATTCTAGCATTATCGGATTTAGTACAGCTTCAGGTAAGGAAACCAATTTTTAACAGGCTTTCCGGAGATACTCGGTTAAACGAATAGGTGGTCGATTTAAGATACCGCCAACTTGTGTCTGTGACAGCTGTTACTGTCCGCTGGGAAAACCTATCACTGATAATGGACTTGAAATTGACGAGTTAATAGCAATGATGCTATGACGTTGGTGCTCATATTATTTATGTTGTTGTCATATATATATATATATATATATATATATATATATATATATATATATATATATATATATATATATATATATATATATATATATATATATATATATATATATATATATATATATATATATATATATATATATATATATATATATATATATATATTCTTTGCAGTGTCAGCTAGACGCACATAATTCAAAGGTAGGTAAACAACTATTTACCACATGCATTAACACAACAACGTAATCTTCAGGTAGATTGTATCACTCATAGACTATATCTATCTGCCATATGCTATGAAGAGATAAACAAATAAACAAATTATATAGAATTATATCCAGATAAGGGTTATTAATATAAATTGATTAAAAGAAAATCAAGATATAACCACATAGCATGTGTGTACCAAATTTATATTCTGTCTAACCCATGTTTTTCATATAATGGTCGTATTAAGAAAATGCTTATACAAATGCTAATATGCTAATTTTGTTAATTACTTTAATAATTTAAACATATTTCAGTAAAGAATGCGTCACACAATGTAACCCATGTAGTATATATATCTTAATTGTAACTATCAAATTCTTGTCTAGGTTCAAGAAAACTAACTAATATTGTCAAATATTATGCAAATAAGGGTGATTCGTATACACAAATTCTTTTTTCTAAACTTCAATTCTAGATATAGCCAAATAGAACATTTCTGTGAAATATCAGTGGTTCTTGAGCACCCCTTCAGGAGCTAAAACGCATTCAAATACTTTCAGTCGACAGCATTATAAATAAAACGAAAACGAGAACATGTTATATTGCACACAGGTGTAATAGGTACCATAAAAAGGCGGTTTCTTCTGTTTTACATTACGCCGCAGTTGGCACATTTGGACAGTGTAGTGGGTTGTGATGGATTCCATAGTAAGTGTGTGTGTGTGTGTGTGTGTGTGTGTGTGTGTGTGTGTGTGTTTAATCCACCAGACACAATTATACTAATTAACTTCTTTACGTTGATATTTATTTATTTATTTATTTATTCAGGTAAACCAACGGGCATAAAGCCCATTTACAGGCACCTTTAAAAACAAATAAGGAAAAACAAGCACTAAAAAGATAAAACAAGGGGTAGCAATAACAGAAGTGACATGACATAAAAGGCAAACACAGAAATAAAAACAACAAAACAGGAAAAATTATTAAAAACACGCAGCCTGAAGCACACGCCGAAAGGCGGAAACAGGACTAAATAAATCTATGTTTGGATTTGCTTTAAAAACGTCATTACAAGTGGTTAAACATCTTAAAATTGGGGAATATTTTCTCAGATTTACTCTGGAGGCACTGATGCGAAAGATATGGTTATTACGTAACTGTCTGCTCTGTACATTAAAACAAACCTTGTACAAAATGGATGGACAATTATAGCGTGAATTGACCAGTTTGTAAACAAAAATAGCATCTAAAAACTTTCGCCTCCTCACCAGTGGGGGAAGCTTAAACCTAGCACATAGTGAATCGTAATCTATTGAAGTGTATATTGCACATTTGATTTAAAACATAAAAATTTAATAAATTTCTGCTGTACACGTTCGATTTTATCAATTTGAGTTACTTGCCATGGTGACCAAATTACACTGCAGTACTCAAGATGGCTTCTAACATGGGTCACATATAAAGATCTTAATGTAGAAATGTTGGAAAAATTGGCACATGTACGTTTGATAAAACCCATCATTCTAAAAGCTTTCCTGACAATACTATCAATATGGGTGTTAAAAGACATCTGTGAAGAAAGTAGAATACCAAGATCTTTGATACTATGAACACGAACAAGGGGACTATCAGCAATACTGTAATTGTATGTAATCAGTTTCTTTTTGTTACTAAATGTGATTACATTACACTTCCCCACATTGAGCTTCAATTTCCATGTATTACACCATTTGTAGACATTATTAATGTCTGTTTGAAGAGAAATACAATCATCTTGTGTTCTAACTATGCGATATATTTTGGCATCGTCAGCATACATTGAGCACAATGATGACCCATGACTGTTGACAATGTCTGGCATATCATTGACGAACAGAATAAACAAAAGTGGCCCAATCAGGGAGCCTTGAGGCACACCTGAAGTGACGTCACAAGGTGATGACATGTGACCATTTATAACTACACGTTGTGTTCTATTTTGGAGGTAAGATGAAAGCCAGGACATAACATTGCCAGAGAAACCATATGCGCTCAGTTTGTGTGACAGTAAAGTATGTGATACAGTGTCAAAAGCTTTACTAAAGTCTGTATAAATGCTATCTACCTGTAATTTGTTATCAATAGCATCTGTAATAAAGTCAATATAATTTACTAAATTGGTTTGAGTGGATCTACCTTTCATAAAACCATGTTGGGATTCTGATATATACAAAGTCATCAAATGAAACTTCCACCGCTTTAGGTAAAAGAAGAAAAAACGACATTTAAACGTTAACTGTTTAGAGAATAAATAAAAAATGAAGTGAAAGGAGTGTATGTCGTGAGTCGAAGATCCAGAAATAGCGTTAAGGTTGATTCTGGTTCGTATTCATTTATTCTGGTGGGTTTTCTAGACATGAACTTGAGTATTTGTGTTAAGTATCTCGATGAAAGTCAATTATAGTTATGAGCACGATCGAATGTTTTAAGACAATCTGAATGTGTCAGTAGTCGCTTTGAGTTTGCTGTCTGAAAAAAAAATCACAGATCGTCTCAGTATTTTCACCCCCTGGGGGTTCTCCTCATATCTCCATATCCAAAATTGTGTCATACCAAACTGCCAAATATCAAACTCCTTCTCTTACTGTTTGCATTGTATGCTTAAACAATAATGCATTTGCAACACTCGTTGTAACAAATAACTGTAGATATACCTTAACGAAGTTGACTAAATCGGTGCATTTCCTGAGTGATGAATTCTACATTGCGTTGCTATTTATTCCACATAATCCCACCCTTTGCCACATCTGTTCTCGCACAAATATGTATTCCTCATAATACAGCTGAGTGCATTCTCCTTTTCATCTATTTATTTTGTGTGTGGTCGTGAATATTCGCCTTGTGAAAGTAAACAGGACTTCAGTCGCCCACAAAAGTCAGGGTTTCAACACGCGATTCGAATATTGCTTTTTAAGTTCTTATGATAAGTTTACTAAGAATGCCGTATTTAAGCTTACTTGAGGAGATGTTATTATAACGTAAGGAGTACTGTTTTGTTTGTATTACAATATCACCAACACATAGAATTAGACCATAGAATAAACAGTCATCGGATGAGAAGGGTTTTTTACATAGTGCGTTAGGAAACAGTGACTACATTGGAACAACAATTACATCAATTAGACGTACCAGTCCAGGTTTTCTGTCTTCACATTGCAAAACATTTTGTTTTGTATTTAGCGGCCCTACGTGTTGCTACTGCTGTTCACACGGAATGAATCATACAGATCAGGAAAAGTTACACTAAAAGTGGTTTTGTCATGGTTTGACCTGTCCCGTACCAAGCAAGTTTTCCTAACTTGTTTTGACAAATGGTATGTTTTCTGTCATTTTATTTTGCAAAAGCTCAGCTGCAATTTCGACAAACCCCGTGAATGTAATCCATATCAATGTACTGGTGTCACTTTAGTGATTTGGTAGACTAGTGTTGTTATACAGAAATCACACTGAAATGTTTGTAAAATATGGTTTGTATCGAAAGACCAAGTTGAACTAACGATACCTGGTCTTAACTTCGAGTATAGTCCTCAGAGATAAAAAGCCAAAACTTTTGCTGTTACAAAAACTCAGCCAATCCTCAGGTAAAATCATTAACAAAATCAGGGTTAGATCGAAGAGATATCAACAGTAAGCCATTTTAGAATTCAATATGGCAGCCGAAAAAGGCTATGGAAGAATAAAACAATGTCGACTTCCTTGAAAACAAGATGACGAACCCCCTAAACTGAATTTCTCTTTTATTATTTCAAATAGACAAGAAACAAGTTTTCATGTCTCAATGTTTTGAGATATTTTGATATTTTTTATTCTTGATGTGTATTTACGATAAAATACTTCCCGTTGTCAATTCTCAACACAATCGACCACCTACACAACATAAAAGACAAATATCTTCAAGTGTGGTAAATCACCTTGCCCTTTATACGTTTTAAAAATTAAATTGGTTTCCTACTGATAGCATTCCCAAATTTGTCACTTTATCGTTTTTTGTATAGAATGATATTGCTCTCGTCAATATTATGTCCTTATTAATTTGAGGGACATTTTCGCCTTAGCGCGATTCTATATACAATTATCTTGGCAAATGAGTTTTACCTTGAAGGTCATTTCAGTGTTCATATTTTGACACATTTGCTTAGTTGTAGCTCATGAAACTACTTCTGCAATTCTGCAATTAAAAAAAAAATCAATTATCGCTATTCCGTATCACCTGCCTGGATAAATCAATACGAGATATTCATAGTACAAAATTCGCACCGCCTATCGGAATTAGCAAAGTGCAAAAATATTAAAGTGGCATCCACATTCTTGAAATACATGTATCGTATACCTTTGCCATGAATTTCATGGGTAATTGTAGCTCTACGAATTCATCATCAAAGCACTTTCTGAGCCAAAAGAAACTTTTAATAGTGATCTGAAATGACAGATTTTTTAAAGAGACGCTTCGTTATGCTGTCGGTAGCGATTATATAAACGAAGTAATGTCAAAACCTTAAATTGGTCATATAGATGATTACAGGTGTATACGTTTTTCTATGTTTTATGGCGTAATATTTTCTGCATATTTAAAAGATATTCGCAGTATTCTTGTTACAGAAGCATAATTAACAATCACTTGCAGTTGACCAAACTCAAACACTACCTCAAATCTAGCATTAAGACATGACTTACAAATGACGTACAGATGACGTAATTTATTATACGTGTTAATAATGTCGAGGAAATTGCATCGGCTTAAACCAGCGACAATGGGAAATCTCTAATATGCAATCAACTACTCGATGGAGTCTTCAACCAAACCCAGGAGACAAGTCCTAGAAGACATACATCGATGATACTAGGATATAGTTTCAATCAAGATTTTACGTAAGTATTTTCACTTTAAAAAAATGTCTATCAACTCAACTTATGTCACTTAATATGTTACCATTATCGACCAGTATGTATCATAACAGTAGGCCTTAAGTAACAGTCTGAGAGTATCAGTTTTAACAGTCTGAGAGTATCAGTTTTAACAGTCTGAGAGTATCAGTTTTAACAGTCTGAGAGTATCAGTTTTCGGATATTTTCACGGTTGTAGAATTCAGCAAATTTCAGTTCTTCCTTCATTTGAGAGGTTTATTTTTTAGTAAGTTTTTTTTTAAATATATAAAACTTGAATAAATCTCAAAGAACGTCTCATAAACCCCCTATTTTTATCACTCAAATAAGTGGCGGTATATAAGTCTTCACTCGTCCTCCAATTTTAGTTCCCCTTACATTGAGTTGTTTATGTTAATTTTTTTCCTGCTAACATTGAGTTGTTTATGTTTTTATCATTACCCTTCCCCCTATTGATAATAAAACGACTTGTAATCACATAAATTCACGTTTATTCCACTCCAGATCAGTTAAGTTGGAATAAGTCGTCGTCTGCTCCATCAAACATCTTACTAACATTGCTAAATCTTATCGTCTTGCTCGACAAAATTCAGAACAACCCGCGAAAAAACACCGGTGGTTAGGTTCATGCAAAGACATACACTGTAATTTGTGATGGTAGCTTATCAAAGTATTAACATCACAGGAGTCTATAATAATAATAATATTAATAATAATAATAATAATAATAATAAGTATTTACATTTCATAAGTCTAATTGGTGGGGACCATGAAATATAGTTCAGCAGAACTAATCTTCCTTCATGACCCAAACAAATTATATGATATATATCTGGATACCATGACTCTGTTTACTGATAAGGCCAAATAAAAAAAAAGTTGTTTGGTTCCATGTGGGTATTCACTCCAGCACAGATAAGTAACAGTGTTACTTGTCTGTGACTCCAGACAAGCTGCTAAATCTTTCCCATCTCCTATTTCCTTTGTTTACACTAATTGTTAATCAAACATCATTACCAGGAGATCTAAATCTCAAAGTTCCATTTTATCATACAACCCCATGAAATCATTTTCATGTGTTGACGTACAGGATTATTTTGTTTCTGGTTATTGATAGATCAGTGACAGTGCCAATCAACTTGGGTGGATGAAACCATGAATCCATGATGAAATGAACACTACACATTACAACATTGAGTATGACTGTTACTGTTACATTATAACTTCCACAGATATAAATATACAGATAATAACATAGTGTTAACCTACATCAAAGGCACCCGTTGTTGTTTTTGTAGCAGCTGTAGTGTTGTTTTACCTTATCTTTGCATGAAGTCTTCCCTTGGCTAATTTCATTCAAGCCGGTGTTTTTTCTACATAGTATGGGCAAAATACAGTGTAACTGTAATCCATTGACAATGCCTGAAAAAATGTACATTGTTAAAATGTATGTGATTTGGGGGACCATCTGACAACATCACAACTTGTAGCAAAGTTGTAAGATATTTGCCACATCAAATAATGAGAAAGAGCACTTTTGAGTGACAAGATAAAATATATGAAATTGAATTTTAGCAAGACTTTGTTGTGCGAGACGACATTTTGTGTCAAGTTAATAGGCTTTCACTGTAATTGAAAAGTCGTAGGCATCGAAGTGAACTTTCTACCATAGTCAATCCTACAACGTCTAACGTTTTTTTCTCCTCCATATAACGTATTTGACATTTTAAAGTAACTATCTTTTATATTTCCTGTTCTAGAAAGTAAAATATGAGAAAATTGTCCAGTAGTGTTAAAAGCACGATGCCCTTAATGACGAAGGCTTGGGCACTTCTGTTGCATCTGTCGATGCGATCGTTTTTGTAACCCCTGCGTTCGATGACGTACAGCTAGCAGGTAATTCAACCCAACCCCTGGCGTCCTTAATAATACACACGGGGGATCGAGAAGACGACGATGGACTTTTCTACGTATCGTAGGCCTGTCTAATAACTGGCCACGTATGGTGTAGTGGTGATCAGAATTAAAACGCACATTGCTTCATATACGCTGTATGTACTGAACATCATCCCAGTCACACGCATTTCATGATATAGATTAAAGATAGGAATTAATTACCACTGTCAGAAACAATGACGTTGAGGTAATCATTGAGTATCGGAACAATTTGGTTTCTATGCCCCTACAAACACACCTCAGTTACACCCTAATAAAAGTTCAAACACAAATAGATTACTAGGATTAAATCGCTAAATTACCTGAAGTCGCACGCAATTTAAAGCTAATACATACTTCAATAGATATACAAGTGATATATATACCATATCCTGGCTTTGCTTATTATATTTCCAATCATTCTCTAACTCTCTGTGACGTTTGAAATTGACGTATGTATATAGAAGTTGTCAAAAGAACATGTAAGCTCGATTATCGGATTGTCAAATTTGCTATTTACACATTTATAAAGGAACCGCCCGTATATTTTGTTTAAAAGGCACTGTAATCGTTATATTAGATACCGCTATTGAAACCGTAAGATACCTTTAGGCGTGGTATAACCTCGCTGATGTCCCCCGGCCATGCCTTTGTAAATATCTTGTGGGGGTTTTTATGGAATATTCTTACTTTTATAGTTCCTTTCTTCCTAATATGAAACTGACTATATCCTGTGCTATGGACGCAGGTATGAGGGAGAAACTAGGGAGCATGGGGATTTCTTCCTATCATCTCTGTTACACGTGGGCGACTTTAATCGCGCATGGCGAAATTCGTAATGTTCATAATTAGCATAATGGGTGATATCAACGCCTCGGCGTATTTCTAGTTATAATCGTTCTTCGTATCAACGTCACCAAACGGAGGCCTCATGTTTTAAACATATGCTGCATAAATTAGTCACAGCGCATTGAGCTTGTCAACCACCATATATAAATGTACGCAGTCGACGGCCAATCTGTCAATGCGATCCCACTTCTTTGCCGAGAGAGGTACTTCAGTCACAACGTCACCAGAAGTAGCTACTTCGTGTTTTTCTCCACGTAATTTGTTTCCGCTCGGAGAGAACGAGAGATTGTACTGCGTCTGTCTCAGTGAGACACCGATTACAAACAGGTGAGCACATGTACATTGCCAGGTGTAGGTGTTCACATATACTTTTTGAAACACATTTAAACTTTTTTGCTCATTTTCCTCTCCAAGTGTTTAGCTCACTTGACACGTTCACCTATACGATCGCTGTCGATAGCTATCCATTCTGCGTCCGTTCTTCTATACAAGGAAGAACATAAAACCTCTAAAAAATCAGTTTACAGTTATATAGAACTAAGTGTATGCACGATGCTACCTTTAAAAAGGAATTGATAAATTATTTTATTATCAAATTGTTCGATTAATCCCCATGTTTGATTTTCAGATTTCACATATTGCCTTAAGGAGTGATGGACCGTTGGAACTCAGTTATTCTTGTCGTTTATCTTGGTTTGTTTTTTGTAACCACATCAATCGAAGCAGCCGACTTCTTAGAATTGTTACTTGGTGCAGGAAACAGAGAACTGTCCGTAAGTAGTAGAAACCCCGTTTTTCATTTCTTGTCTTTTCAGCAGTGCAAATGATCTTGTATTGAAATCGCTTTTATCTGTCTACATCGTGCATGGCGACTCTAAAGTGTTTGTCATCCTTGAGGTACATTTCACGTCATAGAGACATAAAAAATAGAAAACCCGCGGTGTATTGATTTTCTTCAAAACTCAGAATTTTGAGCCTGTGCTACTTCGTTCATTTGATAAATAAATAAATGGACTTTAGGCGTCTACCTGTAGCAGAGATTCTAATTTGTGGTGAGATTCGATGTTACTCTTGATTAGAAGGAGGGATTTGTTTGTTTTGTAAATTGGAATACAACGAAAAAATGAGCGCCTATTGAATAATATTCACAATGCATTCCTATCATTCTATTTGTGTATATGCTCTGTGTCTTTCGGTTGAACGAATGAGAAAAAAATCTCGGCCAGAAACATTATATGAAGAGAGAGCGAGGTTCTTAGTATAACCTTTCAAACAAGTCAACGCTCTCTTGACTTGATTATTTGTTTAAAATTGACCATGCAATTTCAATTTCATGGCATGTTTGTCAAACAGCAATACACTTTTCATTCAGTTGACACCTCGGTTTGATTGGCGAGGTAATTGACGGCTGTCACATCACAGCGTGCTGTACAAACGCCAATCATTGAAGTCGAAGAGTTTGGCATTTCTCCAATAATTCCAGGGATGCTGATATCTCAAGTATGGTTCACCACATACTTCGTTATTCCACTAGTAGTTTAGAAATCGACCCACTTTGGCACTGCCAGGGAGCAATAAGTCATTTCTATCGCTAGAGCTGCGCAACGTAGCTAGCTAGTCTCACATGCCATTAACATGTGAGACTACGAAGTTAAACTTCGAAGCTCCTGCTGTTTCTATCTTTCTCGGTATCGCAGGCAAAAAAAACCCACAGCTACTGCCGTTTCCTCCTTTCCACCAGTATCGCAAGCGAAATTACACGTAGCCATTCCTTTCAATTGATTTTGCTTCAAAAGAATGGTAGAATGATTTTGACGACTCAATGATCGAAGTTTTGTCTTGAATATGTGTCTGCGAATAAAGAAAGGAATCATTTTGTAAACGTAATCGACGCATCTCCGTGATTGATTTTCTTCCGAGCGATACTGATGATCAGATAAGAAAAATAATCGTTAATGCGTACAACCGATAGTAATCAAACTTTGAAAAGCTTTTTTTGACAAACTGGAGTACACTTTTGATGAACAGATATATGTATGCATGTCCCAATGTTATGTGTTCGATAAAGCTAATAGGAGAGTTCATTGTATTGACAAACAAAGTTAAGGCATTTGTTATACGAATTCTTCGGGTCAATGTCTCCACATACTGTTCTTCACACCCAATTCCTCAACCCCTTATTGAAGAACTACATAGTTAACAGGGAAAACTATGCATAGCCCCAGGGTGAATCTAAAGATGTTACGTTAAAAAACAAAACACAAAACAGGTGCAGGGTTTATTCAGGGTCAAAGTGTCGTTTTAAGAGATTAGACTCTCCTGTGGAGGTAAACATCGTCAGGTTGACGGATCTGAAGTTTTCAGTCTCTAAATTCTAGAGCTTTCTTCGCATCTTAAGTCAACATATAGTGAGAACGGTGACTGTTTACGTGTTGATAAATGGATTAAAAACGAAAGAACATAATAGCCACTCGCTTTTTGGATTAAGATATATGTTTAAAAAACTCCTCTAACAATTAGCTCTTTCAGCAGTGAAAGTTTTACCTACTTGTACACCAAGTTTTCTCGTGGTCGAAAACGTGGGAAAGGAAAGGTTTGCTGGATTTCACAGACCAACCATGATATTTGTTTTTATTATTTAAAAAACAAACACTATCAACAAAATACTTAGATTAGAAAACACGGAACCTTACCAAATCTGTGTTAAAAGTATGACGGCATTGGAAATCAAACATTCCTTTTTATAATTCTGGAAATTTACATATTCATCTCTAAAATACCATATGGGTTGATGGATGGATGGACATGCATACATACATACATACATACATACATACATACATACATGCATACATACATACATACATACATACATACATACATACATACATACATACATACATACATACATACATACATACATACATACATACATACATACATACATACATGCATGCATGCATACATACATACACACATACACACATACATACATACATACATACATACATACATACATACATACACACATACACACATACATACACAGACACAGACACACACACACATATACATACATACATACATACATACATACATACATACATACATACATACATACATACATACATACATACATACATACATACATACATACATACATACATACATACATACATACATACATACATACATACATACATACATACAACTCAAGAATAATAGTTTTTAAAAAACGGTTCAGTTTTACATCTTCAAGACGATTTTTGTTTTCAATTTTAAACACGTACCAGCTAAAATGTCAATGATGTTTTTGTATATTTGGGCTCATCTTTGTCTAGAATTAAATCCATGTTCAGCAAACACAATGTTAATCGTGAATACCCGAATGGAAAGTGTAACTTATCAAATTATCAGTTTTAGAATATTTGTCGAACTCTGCTGATAGCGTCCGATCATAAGTGTCCTTTATTTGAAGGTGATAGTGGTTATTTGAAGTAACGCTAACATAGCATACAAATATCAATATGATGAATGGTACTATACGTATAAGGAGCAGTAATTGGTTTGTGAATACGTCCACCATATCACTATTGCTATTTAACGTGTAAATCGACCCAAATGTTGGAAATACCAAATGAAATGGTGCGCCACAGAAATCAATTTGAACTATGCTAATTTTGATTAATCGCGAAACCACGGTAGCAAGATATACTGAATTATCCCACAGATTTGTCAGACCTAAAAATAAAACTCTACAAATTATTACCTTATCGGCTTCTTTAGAATATCACTCATAGATTGGGGAAATCATCTTATTGAAAAAAAAACTCAGTCAAGTGAAGGTTTTCTAATGTTAAGATAGATGATTTTAATGTTCTTATCTGTACATGATTGATATCTCTATAAGCTTAGTAGTCGCTTTTAGGCGAGTCTGTTGTTGGAAATGCCACAGGCCGTCCTTAAAACGTAAAAAAAGGAGATGTCCTTTAGGCATTTTCCTACAGATAAGATATATATAGAGAGAGAGACCTTTTGTACATTCACATAGGAATTACGTAGGTCTTATCCATGATTCCGAAAGTTTTCCTTTTATTCTTGTAGAGGAGTCTCTATTTACATTGTCAAATGGAGATAATTGATATTCTTCATCGTGACATTTTTTCGTTAGTTCATATGTTAATATTCTCCTTCAATTGTATTCATTTATCTAATGTATTATATGACATGTAACAGCTTACAATACATACCCGTGTCCCAGAGCACTTTCCATCATGACTGTCCCACAGGATATTTTGGTACCAGTTAAGCTAATTCCCTCCGTTGAAATTGATATCCCTAATACAACTCTAAGCAATATGCACGATATACATTTTCGGAAAGTCTTGGTCGTTGGAGATGTTTCAAAACGTATCGAGCTATTGATAACCTTCTGGATAGCTAAATGGATGATAGATAATATAGCCAAGGTTCTTTGGCTTAAGCTTATTTGTAAGAATTATCGTCCCTGAAATCATTCATTAAGTTGATGTATTGAGAAGAAAGGGTAGTGGCAGTATTATTGGCAGCATTAGCCGTAGTGACAACGATAGTAACGTATAAGACCCTAGTTGTTGTATTGAGTAGCTTACAAAGTAAATATTTACCCGTGCTTGCCCTACTCACCATAAATACTAGAATTTATAGACAAGAAACGGAACAAATTCGCGTAAAAGTACACACGAAGCTAGTTTTCAAGACAACTGCTTGGATTCGCTGTCCAATTGCTGTAATGTACGTCGCAGATAGACAGTGGCTTGTATGTTTGATGCTGAAATCATCATTGTAACATTCTAGCAACAACCACTATGAAAAGAGTAGCAGCAGCGGAAGACACTTAATTTAGTGGCAACTCAACTACAGACAAATCATCGGAAATTATTATAGTTTATACACCTTAATAATCTGACCACTATTAATTTATTTAATTTCTAAATAAGCATTCAAAAATGTCAAAGCTAAATTCATAAAACATAACGGTATGTTCCGTCTCTACCTCATTCTATGTTTCTACAAAGCGTTTTACGTTGGCGAAGTTAATTGAACAACGTATCGGAAGGTCGAATGCGTACAGCTATCACCCGGGAACAACGTATTAACTTAGGGATATTACTGTTTCCTCTCGTTCAATCCCTTTACAGTTGATTGCGTTTTGAAACCCCTTATCTTTTTTCTTACACTATATAAGCTGTAGGTTATACTTTTTATAAATTGTGAAAAGCAAGAAAGTATGAAAGTGGATATATGCTAAATATGCCACAATGGAAATACCATAAGCCACACGCAACTAGAAAATATACCTTAAAGTTTGATGGTTTTACTTCGCTGATAATGACGACGTTTTCATCCCACATAATAACACTAAAAAGAGGATGATGAATATTTAAAACAAGTTAGAGGCGGACAGCCTCCATGGTGAACTGCACCACTTCTATACTTCTATTCGTTTCTATGGTAACCTTTCTAATTAACGTACGTTGCTTCTAGAAATTGGACATACGTGCGGTTATGGAAATATTTTCATATTTCACTTGCAACCAGATTAAATATCAATGCATTGAGAAAATTCTAATATATGATATGACCGATAACTAATGCATACTGTTCATAGTCATGACATTTTAAAATATCGTCACCATATTGTTATTTGTAATTATATATTTCATTTTGATGTTCTTCGATAGGGAAGCGGACAGAATGATTCGCCCTACCCTGAGATGGAACCCTCAATCAAACTCACCAAAGATGAAGTATTGGCAGAATTGGGGATAGAGCGTATGTATATTATCCTCCGTTTTATCGTCTCTTCCGTATTTAACGTACAATATCCCAGAGTTCACTCATCTGCTTTGAATCTATTCGCCTTGAAATACCAATTTGACGTATAAGTAGCTTTTGCACACATGTATAAATATGTTCATATTTTTGACTTGAGATTTGCATGGGAGAAATTTGTTATAAATGATAACAAGTGATACATGTTCGACCGTCAAATATCCGGATTTCAAATGCATAATTTCTGTGATAAATCATTCTGGGATGTCTGAACAAAGAAAAAAATCAAGACGAAGCAGCGACATGCGAAATGTGTACAGTAGTTTGTGTGCCACTGGTAGAGACATGAAAGCTTTTATGTACAAAAGAAGTACTATCATCAACAGGTAAAGGAAACTATTCAATCCGATTATAAAATGTTGTCTCGTTCAACAATCGTTCGATATCAACACAAACAGTGGAAAACGTCACCAAATCTGTGGTTCCGCAATTGACCGTTGACACGTTATAAAGTGTAGCCCAGAGATCTAGCTCCCTGGCTAATTCGTCAGAACAACATGCTTTCAAGCCATTATCTCAAGTCAGATAGCCAAGCCTCCAGGCTACGTTAAAGATCATGTGTTTAATTTGTCAAAATTAGTTGGACTAAAAGTTAGAAAGATTATGTATCTTCGTTTGGTTGATAAATGTTTAATCTTTGTTGTCATATATTCTTCTCAACTGAAATAAGAGACAGGGTTGGAACTAATACTGAAATAAGTGATCTAAGTTCCTTTATCATTTTCCGTCGGCTCGTTATATGTGAACAGCTCGGTACTTAAGTTCGGCGCACTACACATGGGAACGGTTCAATGGTATTACTGATATAAAATTAAGAATGTATTACTCTCCGTTCATTCATTTTTATTGTCATCCCTGTTTCTTGAGCTTACAAAGTAGGCTTAATGCGCCCTAACTATCAAGGTCAAGTCAAGGTCAAGTGACATCCGTCTATAAAGGATAATTTCACGTTTTCGCATATTAGTTTCCAATTTATAGAGGAACAGTATCTTGGCACCGCTGGTTGATAATGAGCCCATTCTAATTACCAGAAATAAACCATAATGTTTTATTCAACATAAATCACTACTACCGGTACAACAAATGAAATGGCGCTGACACTATCAAATTGCAACGTAAAATGGGATATGACGGTAGGCAACAAAAAAAAGTGGAATTGTTACAGCATTACTTTTTATGTTTTGCCACTTTTATATATACATGACTAGAACGAGGTGTTTAGTAGTAGTTTAATGTAAGAAGAATGTCTGAAGTAATGTTAGGTTCCAGTTTTATTTCCTTGCTTTGTTTACATTCATTACTTTTAGTGTTTTCTGATAAAACACAAGAATTATACAACTAAACGGTCTATGAGTACAGCTGTACAACACGTGAATTGACAATATAAACATGATGGTACAATTATATACAGTACTACTAAGTATGGAATGTCCGGTAGAGATAGTCATGATGGTGCAACTTTACACCGATTAAACTATCTTTTTTTCGGATTTGATAGAAATGTATACACACACAATTCGGCGAGTATTCTAGATGTAATAATGGAATATTAAAATTCACAACAACAATAAAGGCAAGAACGTATAAACTTAGCTTGTGTCCCTCTTACATGCACACAATGATCAATTGTCATATTCGAACCAATTCCATTTCGAGAAGAATACCTCCACAAATTAACCTAATATTGGTTACAATCCTTGCCGCGATCCCTTTATAAATATATATATAATGAATTTACTTTACCATACACCTAAAAGACTTTTTACCAGGGTGTGTATTAAAGTTATATGTATCTAGGCACCACTGCGTTTAATATTAGCAACATTTTAGAGAATTCACATCTGTGTGTGAGAAATTTGATACGTAATAGACACGGTACTGTTACATTACAGATGGGACAGGTTGGTGAACTGGGTGTGTTATATTTCAATAAATCGACATTGAGAGGATTCCAGAACCTCCATTTATATAGGTGGTTGTGATTTCATCTACTTTGTGGACATCACATGTCATTGATAGAAGTTGACATGGACATGGACAATGTGATATATAAACTAATGCACTATGTTCATCAAAAAATACTCAAATATAATATCACCAGTGTTCTAAATCTACAAGTCAGGACCAGTTAACATTGCCTTTGATGACTGAGATTTTGTCTTACATATATATTCTCCAAGTAGCCAAAACACTAGACAACAGTTGTGCAAAATTATTTATATTATATACAAATAGTTTGTCAATGTCAATGCAGTGAGTTATTACATTTTTTATTTCGCGGACAGTTGAGACTCTTGACGGTGTATCCAGGACCAAACGGGCTGTGATGTAGGACCTTAAAATGACGCTCATTTCTAAGGTGTACTTTCAGTTATAAGGCAATGCGTGAGGGTGGTGCGATGGCATCAAGTAAATGTCCTGACAGTGCTAAATACCATAATTAGCATAAATGGGATACCAATTTGCCATGTATCTTGGAGTAGGTGTGAAATTTAGATAGAGTAACTGCGATACCAATTTGCCATGTATCTTGGAGTAGGTGGGAAATTTAGATAGAGTAACTGCGATACATTCTATCATTAAGGTTCAGGAACCTGTTACCATCAGCGAGGCAGCATAGTCATGGTTCAAGTAGGCATGCTGTCAAATAGATGTAAAAAAAATGGGGGGTCAACGACCAATAGCCGATAATAACGCCTTCAAAAGAAAGGGAAAAAGTCAATTAGATAAGAAAATGGACAAAGATGAAGAAAGATTGCTCCTATAGAAATGGTAGCAGATAATCGGTACGCATACGTCAGTGAAAAAAATGCGTGGGAAGCTTCAATCGATAGCTGGGGTTTTGAGTCGTACAACGAAGTAATTTTATCAAACATATCATGAGATTTCACATCTAAAGGACGAGGTAGAAAATTAACCCGCAACTTGTAACATGTACGCTAACAGTATAAGATGTCATAGCCCTAGGGCGCATATACGTATGTGAGACATTTATATGACTTCTAAGCATTATAACATATACAGTCAATTCACCCACGTGTCTTCATTATGTACGTTCTTAACACGAAACAGGCGTGATGAACAAATTAAGCAGTAATTCGTATAAAAATATCCTCCCCTCTTTCTGATAATCCCAGGAACACAAATCTTTATTATTTTACAACATAGTCATCGGACGTCGTGCGTAGGTATGTGAATTAATATTTGCTGGCCGTGATTAGAATTGATTAAATAGGTATTAAGTGACACTAAATTCAGTCTTTACTGCTTTGTGGCGTGTTAGGACAGCGTCAGTGGGGATTTATCTACAACGTCATTGCACAATACTAATGTAGTTAGGTTCCGATTTAAACCAGCTATTCTATTAAATATTCATCTAACCTTTGATGATATGGAGAGTATATAATTTCCCAAGTCGCGTAACTGATAGCTTGATTGCTGATTAATGGAGATCTTCGGATTCTCCCCAGTCCATAAAGCAACATGGCTAATTTGTTTTATGTGGACACTGGTAAAACAAACAGCGTGACATACGTTGTGTAGTAGGATGAGTGAGAATTGCATGTGAAGGGGAGAGAGAGAGAGAGAGAGAGAGAGAGAGAGAGAGAGAGAGAGAGAGAGAGAGAGAGAGAGAGAGAGAGAGAGAGAGAGAGAGAGAGAGAGAGAGACAGACAGACAGACAGACAGACAGACAGACAGACAGACAGACAGACAGACAGACAGATAGATAGATAGATAGATAGATAGATAGATAGATAGAGAAAGACAGACATAATGGCAGACACACAAACAGACATACAAGCAAACAAACTGACAGAGAGAGAGAAGGGGGAACTAGCGATACTTCACCTGCTGCTTAAATATATCACCTCAATCTATTTGGGCAATTAGCCAACACTCAAAGCTATGCATATGTTCGATAGTACAAACGTTTTTATATAGCCATTACAGTTTGTGTTCACAAAATGGTTGTTTCTCAAATGTAACATCAAAACTCGACAGACTGCGAGCTTATAAAAGTTATCAGCTTCGTGTTCAATGTCAGAACTTCTGTTACAAATAGTACAAACTTCACGGTGCAATAATTAGTGACGAGAATATTGACACTGAAGGCACGATTGAACGACATCTATATTCATTTCTTTAATTGTTATCGTCACGTGGGACAGTTTATTCATGCAAAGTTGACGATCATAAATACTAAATTAGTCATTGAAAATGATACAAACAGAAAAACAAAAATCTGACTAAACGTCTGTATGCTCGGAATAGCTGAACCGTTGTTCAAAAATGTCAACACGACAGTGGAACGTGCGTGGTTCGTGTTCCTGCTCAGCAGAATGATAACATACATATCTACAGTACAAAAAAAAAACATTCCACGTATAACAGCTATCTTACTTTGTTACGACATACATCCATTTTTGAGTGACAGTAGAACATAACCAATGATTGAAGAATTACGCGCATACAACTGTTCTCAAGCGACCATTGCAATTCGATGATTCATGCATAGAATTGTGTTGACTGAACGTCGGTCTAAGAATATTTCACATAACCGTCAACATTTCTCCCAGGACCTTTAGTTAACAGCTCGTGTGTAATATCAAATTGTACATACAGCGCAAAACACGTAAGAATTGCAACAAAGTTCGACATAATAAAATGCACAGTGACCAATAACATTAAATAACATTACTAACGGGCGTTTTAGACGTTGCCATGGTTACACGTTAAGTGTTTGAGTTTTATTTCAACGAATGTTATAGTGAAATCGTTCAATAGTTGATATCCGAGAACGTCTGTGTTGTGTAGCTAACGGTCAAACAAATGCAGTTCCTAAAAGTTACAAAATCGCCGATATTTCAACTTGAAGTTAAGGCAGAGGTGGGAATATTAAGATAGTCGTGTGTACAATACAAAGACCATTGACTTTAAAAAAAGTTATCACGAAATTTGGATTTGCGGAAAAGACCAAAAATCAAATCCAAGAATGTTCAGTGTGTAAAGTTCTCGTCTTGGATGGTCGAAAATTCCGTATCGTATACAACACTGTTCGCAAAAAAGGAAGGCTCTCCTGATCCTCACTTTAATGTATATAGTCAGCTATGTATAGCCCCCTCCCCCACCTTTCCTTGGATCATTTTTCAAAATGCGCATTTGTAATATGTATTAAGTATTTCTCAATATACAATGACCTTCATGACAATTTTTCATTTCGACAAAATAAATTCATTTAATAACAGTGTTTTCGTATAGCCATAGTTTGACTGTGCATTGCAGTATTTAGATTTATTCTCGACTAAAGGGGATGTTGAACACTGAAATAATATCCGAAGAAGATAGACTAGGTGTATATTGCTTGTAGGACCTTACGGTGAAATCAAGCTAGGCAAACTAACTATGTAAGAACGGGATTAGAATAATGTAACAGAACACTGTCTTGAGTACAATAAGGCTGATCCTAGCATCCTATAAGCTTCGTTATAGCTTTACTACTGTATCCCTTGGCTGCGATAAATCAGCCCTCTGGGGGTGCCAAAAGTGGCATTTCAGAAGTTTGTCAATCAGGTCAAATTGTCGGTATCCTGTCTACGGAAACCACAAAGGGACTTCATTTCCTGTGCTTACCGGTAGCGTTACAAGTGAGCGGTCACAATGGTCTCATTAGCGACGTGAGATAACACCTTGACCAAGCCAAATTATGGTATAGTCTTACAACCGTATCATTTACGCGGATGCTGTCTTATTTCCCCAAAACAACCCTATCTGATGCAGACTTTTTATTGTTCGGCCATCGCTTAATACCATTCTATCAAATTTTTCCGGCCATATAATAGAGATGCTAAGAGTTTCAATCACAATATTCAAATGTCATATGAAACAAGAGTAATTTTGATTTCAAAGTTAACAGTTTTTATGATTTCTTTTATTATATTGGCTATGGTACCCATCATATTTATCACATGCTTTGTACTTCAAATAGATTGTCACTACTCAGCCAGACTTTATTATCTGGCTTGCATTGCTTTATATATCAACACCTTTGCACAAGTTCATATATATATATAACACTGTATCTACACAGATCCCATTGATCCCATTCTAAAGGCATTTACTATTCCTGTAGAGAATGGTAAAACTCACTTGAATGGACACCCACATTATCTATAACAATATTGCCTTTATGGATAATTTCGGAAAGCTCAAAGTAAAAGCAATCCGATTTAAGCAAAAAGGAGACGCTGCATTGTTGCCTTTGGGATACAGATTCATTTTGAAGCGGTTACCATACACCCTCTGAGCTTGAGGCGGTTATTAACCAATAACCGATAGAAGGAGTTAAGTGCTGTGATAACTTGCCTATTTCAATGACGTTTCCGTTAATACAGAAATTGGCTTTTAACAGATTGCAAACTATTAATGTTTTAAATAACAAATCAGATAGTGAAGACTGAAAGAAAAATGGACACTAGGGCAAGTGTTTAGTACTCTCGTACAAAGTACATGACACTTTAGGAATAACTTGAAGGATAGCATCCGTGGTACATGCACGTTGAAAGAGTATTTGTATTTAGGTTCTGTCTGTATATTACAGCCAGCAAACTTATGTGTCTCATCTAGACCTAAATGCAATGAGTCACTCATAGCAACATAATTTCCACTTGTAAATAGAGTGTGTGACTTTGAACTTCATTCTCTGGCAATAAAGACTACCTGCTTGTTTCGCAACCTTTCTCCTTCAACATTTTAAAGCCGCAAATGGTTTTTAAAAGAGGAAAAAAAGAAAATATCTGTTTCAGATAAGGCGTAAAAAATTATGTGGTTTCGATTACCTTTAATTGTAAAATAGGTGGGGTGGGTAGATTTTTTATTTTATTTCATTATATATATTTTTTCATGTGTGAGTGTCTAGTTCAGGTTTTCCATTGTTTTCCAAATGGTCTCTGTGCTGTTTATTTCTTCCTATCAGATGTACAGCCATTACAGATTGGAAGAATAGTTCTATATTGTTTTCTTAAGTTGATGTCAGTTTCCGCACCCACTATTTCTTGCGAGACTTCACGATTTTCGCGATTTTATTATTTTTTTTCTCGAATACGTAAACAAAAGTTTAGGGTCGGCGTGAAAATCTAGGTGGGGTCGGGTAACCGGAACCAAACAACTTTTTATTTGGCCTAACCCTTTTTGTGCAGTTTGAGGATTTTAGTAGCCATACTTACATAACCCTAAAGACTGTGCAATTCACCCTTGGAACGCGAATATACAGAATTCTATCAAACATAGCACAAAGATTTGGAATGGTTATATTCCATTTGGATAAAAGTAATACAGTGTTGCAAAATCCTGATAAGCTCAGAAACCAGGTAACCATGGTTTATTTTCATCGGGTACAAACTACTTAGTTTTTTCCTCAATAGCTTCGATATTTTATACCACGTAATATAATCCTAACAGAGCGTTGTCGTCTTTTAATTACACGTCAGGTTAAAAACTTAGACGATAGGCGTGCTATCACTTATTTAAAGTGGTCATATGGATGAGAAATTGGTATTTATTGTGGCTTTTAAATATCATCATTCCACGTGAAAAAACAATGTCAAATAACTAGGCTCGTGTTTGTAACTAAGTGAATTTAAAGTGTAATGAAATGTTCATTGTACGTAGAAGAAGTGGTTTGCAAACAAACTGAGAACACAAATAATTACTTGTGATCATCAATAAACCCAAATAATCAAAGTATTTATACATCGGGACAATTCAATATATGTGGGAAACGAGAGACGCACGACAGACTGAACGTGGCAGTCATTATACTTGTGTTTACCAAATGTATCTGCAAATAGATTTCTGTATACGCATTTATATACAAGGTTAATTGTTATTATCATTATTTTATTCACTTCTCAACGTTAGGAATATTTAGTCATTTGCATCACAGACAAATAAGTTTCTTACTTGTCTGTGTTTGCACGTATGTAAAGGCCAGCAATTACATGGCATATTGACTTGATATGTAGAAAATTTGAATAGAAAATAGATGTGGTGTCGGGTAACGAGTACAGACGCTCCAATAAATGTTTTCCATTGAGAAGTACGTACTCCGCGAAGTCTGACATTTGACTTTAATTAGATATCTGACTTTTTTCACGAATATATCCTCGAGTTGGCTGATTTTTTTTTACGTCGCAACAACTTCTGACGTATTTTTCCAGATTAACAATAACGATAACAATTACAAAAAATGACAACGATTGTAGGTTATCTATGACGAATGTGAAGGTTAACAAACCGCCGATCTGTAATTATTTTGACGGTTGAGTAGGCCTTGCTTGAATACGGCGGAATATCTATTCATTTCGACGAACAATGAGTCGTATCTTCCACTGGGCTTTCTGCTAATACACAATGGGCAATGATGATATATATCCGACGATGTGACAAGCACTTGCGGAGGGTCAAGCAAATTTGAATTCATCTCGAAGATGTTGACTCCGGCCATGACGTAAATATATTGAGAAGGGATACGAAACATCCAGTCAAAGAACATGTTCTTCTGATTAGGCACGTGGATATGGCGTGAACAATGACACAATCTGAAAATAGCACACACTACGTTACGATCAAATTACAAATTACGTGTAAAGGATCGTAAATCTAACAATCCCATTATACAGTCTTATCGTGAAATTGGTAGATGTAAGCTTCCGGAGTAGGCTTTACTCCAAAGTAAAAATATAGAAATGCATCTTTATCTAAACCACTGTAACGAAATATGAACTATAAAATCAGAATTGTTCAGGTCCACCAAGTCACGACAATATGTAACAATGATATGGAAGTTTCAGGTTAGCATTATGTTTAATGTATGTATGTATGTATGTATGTATGTATGTATGTATGTATGTATGCATGTATGTATGCATGTATGTATGCATGTATGTATGTATGTATATATATATATATATATATATATATATATATATATATATATATATATATACATTTCACGCAACGTATTCGAACCAAATATATTGATATTGTACCATGTACGTTGTACGGTTCTGCAGTGCTCAAAATCTTGGTCGAAACGTTAAAAATCACCAACATTTTTCACAATGGTTCTCATGTTATGTACAATTATATTATTTCCCAGACGAGTATTGGTAAAACCGCATAGGTCACTTGTACTTGTATTTTCCTTGGTCGACCGAAGAAAGCTATTTGGAGACAATATCTAAATAAGTCTATTTTTCTATCTTCTTTATATTCAGCCTGTCCAGGTGGTGATGGGGTTTTGTGTTTTGACTCTGGCAGCAGCATGTGCTATACATTTGATGAGGTGTGTAATGGCAAACTGGCTTGTGGTATTGAAGAAGAATGCGCTGAGGAATCGGACCCCGAAGAGTGCGTGAACAACTTCGTAGAGCGCTCATGCCAGGACAGCCAAATTATCAGATATCTCACAAGTCATGGTATGCATGAATCCATTGTATCCTATCCTATCCTGTCCTGTTTGGCATTTGTTTTACGATTATTAAAGAGTGCAAGAAAACTTTAAAATTTGACATGTTGAACGTCGCATCATCGAAAATGCAGTTTCGCGCCGTCGATAAATACGAATTAATAATTTCCTACCAACCATTAAGCCTTGGTTTCTCTATCATTCGACTATCATGTTATTAAGGGGGTGGTGGGTTCGACTATCTTACTCTTAAGGTCGGAGGTGGCTTCGGCTTCTGATTAAAATTCAGTTTCAAATTGGTGTATGTCATGAATTATCCCTAAGGACCTTTGTACCTGGGCATGCTTACTTTAAGAAAGATACTTACTTGTTATAACGTTAATCGTCATTTCTATATGTATGTGAAATAAAGTTTATAAACATGTTTATATCAAGATTTATTTGAGCTTATCGGTGCATTTTGAGTTCACTTTTGTCAAAAGAGGGATACATTAGTAGCTGACAAGTTAGTCATCACACCCATACAGGAATTGACTCAACATTGTCGCTGTGATCAGATTCATTCAAGTTTAGAACTTAGCAAAGAGTGGCAATGTTCCATGCATGCAATATCGATAAGTAACAATCAGCAGAAAAGCCTGTCTGACTCGTACTGCAATTCGTAGGCCCTCTAATATACAGTTCATCTAAAAACAAATAGACAATTTCATATGCTAGTGCCGAAACACCAATTTTGTCTACAATTTCCTTATTGAGTTTATGAATTTCCGGTTTAACTACTTTGTACAATGGATTGTATGACGTACAAGCAATTCTGACACCGATTTTGGTTTTGTTTCACAGGCGTTCCAAACTTCCCAAAACTACGGGATGAGTACGATCTGGACTTGTACCTTGATCTGGTACGCTACACAAGTACCGAGTGTAAGTTAGTCAATTGATAATTTTGAATAACATGAAAAATGAACTAACGATTTGATCTCTGTAAATTGTTGGTTCTGGAGAGTAATTTCAGCACACATAAATATTCATTAGATGCGCACTGAATATATTAAGACTCTCCTACGAGGTTATTTCCCCAAATTAAGTCAGTCAAATAGGAAATATTCATGTATGCATGTAATGAATATTCATGTTTGCTAAACCCACGATGTTATGATGTTCAAGTGAAAGAACTATACAGTTTCAATTCGATGTTTCTTGTTAACCGAGCAGACATTCTATGATGTGAAATCATGAAATGATTCTCCAGAATCTAAGTTTATGAAAATACCTTCATATCCTGAAGTAGCATTCCTCTTTAATCTAAGATATGGGTTTGCAGTGTTCTGCCCAGGATAAATATCACCCAGCGCGAAAACGTTGCCTAGAATTTACATAATTGTATGCATATCATCACAGTCACAAGGTTCTCAATACATACAATCCATTTATCTGAAACATCACTTTGACTGATGGATCAGATAGGAATGCACTATCGAGTACTCAGTAAAGGGCAGACCTCCGCCAACACTGAGCAATTGCTTCGTATGAAACAAAACAAAATAAGGGTGCCCTCAGTAGTTTTCGCGCGGTGTGGTTGATGCTGCGGAAGTCACGACGTCACTAAAATCCAAATCTGGAATCGCATTACCACCAAAATCTAATCAACTGGTCCTTGCTTCATTGACATTCTTTCCACAAAATTTCAAGCAAATCTATCTATATTAGAGCTTATTTCCTTCAGCTAAGTTTAGATAAGTTGATAACAGACAGACAGACAGACAGACAGACAGACAGACAGACAGACAGACAGACAGACAAGTTTTACAGCGATACGATATGGTTGGCGCAACATAGCGCTGTCACGTTGTCCCAAACCTGAATGTGTGTATACGTCTATATAAAAAGAAAATCAAGTACAAAAATAGAAAACAATTCAATACGAAATGCATCTTTTACAGTTTGCCCCGATGGAAGGATTGAATGCCAGGGAGATTGTATATCCTATGAAGACTTATGTGATCCCGAGACTGACTTCTGCAAGTGTGATGGTGAAGAAATAATGAAAATTGTCGACGACAAGCTTTTAACGCGTAAGTAATTTGAAACCGATTTAAACATTATAATAGATGGTATTATGATAGTAAATATAATCATTTTATATAAGTGGCAATTACTTGTATGTATAGATACCTGAAAGTCTTCACTTTTAATGTTATCTAATTAATTAGTATATGAAACAGTCCTAAGATTCAAATTTAAAAGAGGGCGGAGCCCGAGTTAAATTTTAATCCATGGACTGTTTGATATTTAGCATTCACACCCCACCAGACATTGTCCCCTACCATATTAAAAATCACCAAGGTATTGTAGTTTCTGGAATGGTCAAGAAATTACCTGTATTGACAGTGGCTGATATATTTACATATTTACCAAGTCCAACTACAAAAGGTCAATGCTGAAATGGTAATGAGTTGAGGCAATATCATTCTGATACAGCATTGACCGTAAAGGTTTTTATCATATACCTCCTGAAGTGTTAAAATACGTTTGCAATCAATGATATGGATTTTTAGTGACAGAAAGGGATATTATACCGAAAATAATCGCCCTTCATTGTAAATCTTGATGCCAAGTATGGCTTGGTGGATTGCTTGTTTTCACACACGCACATACGCGTACGCGTCATTTCAGTCTTTTACTTTGGGGGTGGGTTTTTTAGCCTTTTTAGTTCTCATCCTACAAACCCAAGATTTTGTACCCCTATATACAAATATTTCTTTTTAAAAAATGTTGGAAAATTGAGAAATGGAAGAATCTTCGCATTGTAAATGCATGACACTACAATAAAGTGCCAACAAAAGAACTACACAGCATTACATAACACTACATACTGATTTGAAATTGGTTGTGTTGTCTGAATTTTTTCAATTTTGGCCAATTTAAATTAGTTTAGAATAGATTGCACCGCGCATAGCAACGGGAAAGAAAGTTGTCCAAAATTCTCGCAAGTGACCTCACTTGGGCAAGTGTGCTGGTCGGTGATGTGGAAAATTATTGCCCTTAAATCATATCATTTTATTTAGTAATAGTTACGTTTTAGAACATGCAAGTAATCAATTGTTTGTACGATTCTCTAACGGGTTTCAAACATGGTCGAGGAGTATACATTGACATCTGTATGCCCAACCAGTGACTGGTACCATTCCCTTGGAAGATTTTTTATTTGTCTCATAATCTTCAAATGCTTTGTGTTTGTTATTTATTAAAACTTTGTGTAAAGCCTGGGAAATGTGGTGAACTTGAAACAATATTGCAAGTTACTTGTAGTCTCCCAAGGGATTGGTGTCTGTCACTAGTGCTCAGATGTTACTGATCTGATATGATATGTAGTCACTAAAGTAATTATCAACAGCGAAGAAATAGACCTGTTGCCGGTTCCAAGATGCATTGCGCGTCTCTCCATACAATGCCATGTATTGTATATGCGCTGAGGGGTTTGCACGCACTACTCAAGGGGATGGTTGTCACCTGACCATACCCTGGGTTCACACGTAAAATCCCTCTCTGTCATTGATAAAGTCACTCATAATGAAAGAGGTCAACAAGTTTTTCCATCATTTCCTGATGAAAATGTTATTTCAAACGTAATTATGACAAAACAAGACTAAATGTAACAACATGAGCGACGTCCTCTCACGCAATGCATCATGGAACTGCAAAATCGATTATAGAGAATGATAGACACAGGTAAAATATTATTGTAGTAATCAGACAAGAGGGCACTTACTGACTAATTTTCATAACTTATACTAACTCTAGCTAATCAGACAAGACACCACTTAAAACTAATTTGCATAACATAACCAACTGCTATGTGACTTTTATGCATAATTTTGGGGCTGCCTAAGTAGTTAAGTGAAGGTAGGAAGGTCTATGTTTCTACCTCCATAGTAGCTCCATCTTTGTATGTATGGTTGTGAGTTTGATGATCTCATTTTGTCCATAATTCATAGCACAGGAAGACCCTTTCACTGAGGGCTTAGTGTTGACCCGACATTATATTGTGTTCAAAAGAATTCTTAAAATAAAGAATGAAAAAGCCAAGAGACTTGAGCAACGTGAGCCCGACCATTCATTTTTACCTTCCGTAAGAGAAGTTTGTGATTTAGGGATGAAGTCTGTCTGTCTGTCTGTCTGTCTGTCTGTCTGTCTGTCTGTCTGTCTGTCTGTCTGTCTGTCTGTCTGCCTGTCTGCCTGTCTGTCCGTGTCATCGTTTTCTCCAAAACGGTTGGCTCAATTCAAAAGAAATTTGGTGCATATATTTTCTTTAGGGTAATGGCTAGAAGCAATTAGGTTTGGCAAACATAACATGAATATTAATGCGTAATTTATGTACTTAAAGTGGCCATATGGATGAGAATTTGGTATTCATTTTGGATTTTTATTTGATAAAACAGCTTCACTATGTTTTTCTACTTGAAAAAATAATGTGAAATAACATATACCAAGTCTATGTTCACAACTCAATAAACGGCAAAACATTAAACAATGTGTAAAATGTTTGTTATTGTACGTACAATAACAAACATTTTGCACTTTTTGCATCTTTTTGCAATGTATTGAGTTATGAACATGGGCTTGGTATATGTTATTTCACATTATTTTTTCAAGTGAAATAATTAAATATAATTTGGTACATACATTGATAATAACAAAGTCTCATATAAAGTTTGATAATATAGCTTGTAGCTTTAATGACTCTTTTCCATAATTAATGATTTTCAATAATTAGGCTATAGCTTAAGAATGCATACTTCACATTGAATATACTTTGGTACATACTTCAAACAAAATAAAGGGCGCAGGTCCTGGAAAGCTCGTTCATAAGCTTTTAGTTTTAATGAGTCATTTGCGTAATGATTTTTAGTAATCAGGCTATATATGAAAAATGCAAGCATCGAGTTCTATACAATTTGGTACATACATTCATGATACCAGGGTGCACGTCTCATGAAGCTTATTGATGTAACGCTTAGTTTTAATGAGTCATTTGCATAGTTAAGGATTTTCGGTAATTATTTTTAATGACTTTTGCATGATTAATGATTTTCAGTAATTCTGCTAACTCTTAAGAATGCACATTTCAAATAAAATGTAATTTACTACATACACCAGCCATAACAAAGGGCAAAAAGCTTTGTGATATAGCTCTCAGTTTTAACGACTCATTTACAATTAATGATTTTCTGTAATTAGTCTATATCTTCCAAATACATACTTACGATTCAATATAATTTGATGCATACTTCAAACATAACTATTCGCATATGTTCTGAGAAGCTTGGTGATGTAGCTTTTTGTTTTAATGATTCACTTGCATAATTAACGATTTTCAGTAATTATGCTACATCTTAATATAAAAATGCACTCTTCAAATTCAATTAAATTTGGTACATACTTCAAAGTAATCGCATATGTTCATTTGCATTCCAACATTATTATTGTGTGTAGGAACGAAAATCTAAAGACTTCCCCCTTATGGAAGGCATTCATTTTAAAGCTGGTTGAAGTTGTTGAGGCTCTATCAAACCCTTCATGAAAGAAAAATGAACTCTACCATTTTTCATAACATTACATGTAGATTTTACTCTTTTCCTTTCTTTCTTCTTTCACAGAGCGTTTCAGGGACTTCATGAACTTCAGACGTGGTGGATTTTCCTTAAATTCTTGGCCCTGAGTAGAGGCAAAGAACATACTGCCGACGTAGATGTTTGATATATATGTATATGTATATGGTGCAAGCGTAGACCAGTAAACTTGAAACTCCTATTTTATCACCAGGGTTAACGTGAACCCCCAACCCCAACCCATGCACCAATGTATTAGTCACTGTGAAAATTGCAACACTCTTTCTTATGATGTCTTATTTTGTATCTTCGTCGACTGGTTAGAGATTTTCAATGTGACGATACACGACAAACCGATGTCAATCTTCTCGAAAACGACTCCTCAGGGGAGCCACATTGGCATAAATAACTATTAGAAGTATATATCACAAACCCTTAACTTCCATGATGGTGACGTTTGTCTTAGTATTACCAATCTTTCCCTGAGTTTCCTTTTATCCGAAAGACTGATTTGAAAAAAAAAGCATTATAGAAGTAGTAAGAGTTAGGTGCATTAATGTAATGGTATTTTATTATATTATATTAACACCCAAGGGAATATCGGTCAAGTATATATTAACACCCATGGGAGTATTGTTACAATCAAGCTATTAAAATGAAGAGAATATATCAAATTATACATTTAACATTTGCAATATGCTGTATATGTTGGGCTCTCGGTCATACTCAATAAAGGAAACCACATTTTACATTCAAAACCACATCTTATTTGTCTACTTCTACCATCTTTACTTCTCTTATTATGTACAGCTTTGTTTATTATCAGTAGCGCTATAGGCATGGTGAAGTGTGTGTGTGTGTGTGTCTGTGCGCGCGCGAGTATGTGTTTATGAAAAATGTATGCAAATTTGGTTAGCAACAAGACCACGCCCCTAACAACAGTCAAATGATGGTGTATACTGCACATATTACATCCAAAAAGTGCACACATAGTACATATGCCCATAGTAACAACTATATGATATGGCAAATGGTGTGTATGGCAAATGTAACAACAGAGCAGTTAGGCAAGTAGATATTGTGAAAGACAAATCTAAAGATATTACGTCAGTTGATAATAACACCTGTTGCTATAGTTACGGCGGCATCAAAGTTGCTCGAAATTTGTCTTTTATCTCGCACTTGGCAGAGTATTGAGACATGTGACTTTCAATTTGGGTTCAAAAGTAAGCAGTCCACTGATATGTGTATCTTTGTGCTAAGAGAGATAATTGACTTTTTATAAGAGACATAATTCGCCAGTTTTTTTTCTGTTTTATGGATTCAACGAAAGCATTTGATATTGTGAACCACTGGCCCATGTTTAGAAAACTGATCAATAGAAATATTCCTTTATTTATAGTTAGAATATTGCTATTTTGGTATCGTAGCCAATTATTCTCTGTTCGCTGGGCTTCAGCGGAATCGGTCCCTTTTAGTGTTATTAATGGAGTTCGTCAAGGAAGCATCATTTCGCCCAAGTTATTTGCTGTATATGTCGACGGAGTAAAGAGCTCCGGTTAGCAGGGGTAGGGTGTCACATGGCTGGCAAAACAGCTAACTACCTGTTTTATGCGGATGACCTAGTCCTGATTTGTCCTTCAGTCAAGTCTTTAAGGAAATTGATTAAGATTTGTGAACAGTATGGTGAGCAGCATGATATTCTTTTCCACACAACTAAAACTGAGTGTGTGTATATTTACCCCAGATTTTGGAAACCGGTTCGGATCCCCAATGTTTATTTGTACGGAAAGCAACTGAAGTTTGTTACTTCTAAAAGGTACCTCGGGTACATTATGTCTTCGACAGGGATAGCGAATTAGATATGCGGAGGCAGCTCAAGTCTTTTTATGCTAGGGCAAATTTTATTGTTCGTAAATTTAATCATTGCTCCGTGAAGGTGAAATGTACACTTTTTAGAAGTTTTTTTTATACAATGTATATTGTTTAAATGTTTGGTGTAACTATAGTACTAGGATGATGCATACTTTAAAAGTGGCATATAATAACACAATGTGATTAGTATTTGACCTAAGAGGTGCACAGTCAGCATTAGTAATATCTGTGTAACCAGTGATATTTTGAATTTTTCATCGCTCCACCGAAAGTTGCTTTATACATTTAACAGACGTATTGTAGAGAGTCACAATACTTTAATTCGAATCTGCATTGACTCTGATGCATACTTTCGTTCAAACCTTTGGAGAAAGTATAGTACAACATAATTGCTAGTTTAATATTATTATGTCTGTCTTTTTCTTTGTGTTTGTATGGTTTTTTAAATATTTTTATGGGACATCTTGGTGGCCTGAATTAAAGAAATAATAATAATGATGATGATAATAATAATAATAATAAACATTTAAAATGACATTGTCACCCAGCAAATAAAGTACCGCACATGGCCACAGTATAATGATGGTATATATTACATAAGCAACAGTCCGGGGACGGATTGGCATGTAGATAAACATTTTAACCAAATTATCATATAACGCAATTGTCGCTATTTGTTCAATATCAAATGGTAAGTAAGTGACTGTGATTCATTAAGTTTAGTTATCATGAGAGATACTGTCATGGTTATGTGAGAAACTCTGAGTTTTGGTTAAATAATTGTAGTGGTGAGCAAGATCCATCGAGAAATTGTGATGATCATTTCAGACGATTGTAATATCTGATCTTACCATGACAACCAGCTAACAGCCTAGAAGAGTTGAAACTTGTTTGGCTGGACAAAATTCTGACTAGTATAGCTACATATGACGGTCTTGCTGAACACATATCTCATCAACATTGCTAAATCGTTTGACTCCACAAACATCAAATTAACATTGCAACATTGACGGGCATGAGAAAAGAGTATTCTGCCAGTGGCCATATTTTGATTCTAGTATTACGCCTGAATTTTAATATTTCTTCCAGTACTTCCTAAATTAGAAGGTGACCTCTTTTTTTTTTCTTGATTTGTAACTGAGGGTCGGTGGGAGTTTTCCTGAGTAATTGCAAAAATACAATGTATTTATTTCCGAGATCCATACTATGTTAATGACAGATAAAGCAGCATTTTCCGTGTGATCTATATTTTCTGATATTCAGAAGAAAAATAAGCATGAAAGGACATGACCTGAAATTCCTTGCGTAGTATGTGGAGATCTTTGGCAAAGCAAATGACAACAATAACACACTTTGACTAATTAAAGTTGCACTAGCTGCAACTGAACATGTTTCTTGAAAATGTTTTGTTAAGATACAGTAACTTTACTCCTTGTGTCGTCGTACACCCTGAACAATAGTCAATCACCTATGGGTTAAGGTATTTTTTGTAGCTGTACTCATGATAACTCAAATCAAATTGATTTTTCGACCCTTACCCCAAAATCGGGGCCCTCGACGGCGATCACGATTTAAACCTATTATTGCAATACTAATCGATAAGATCGACCACTGATTAACATGTACACTGTCCAATCATTGGCATTTTAACACTTTTCAGTGTAGAAATGAATGTAGTTTCATGGTCGAAAAACGATACTACAGTTTCAAACTATAGTGCAGATTTAACATGGTGACAGATTCAAAACCAAGATTCGCTCAAGATTTAAACTTGTCACTACACCACCTGCGGATAATATTGACCACTAATCAATGGATGCAATGTCTTGTTATAAGTACCAATTTTTAGTGAATATATTTTGTTTCTTGATTTAAAAAAAACATATCCCAGTTGCAGCCGGCGGTGCAGCTTTCACATGAAGTCGTATTCCCCAACACTTAAAATTATGCAGATATCGTTTAAATCAAATAACAGTCCTGTACCAACAAGTGAGGTTGTGATTGTACTTTGCTTTGAGATGTTGGAAAGGGACTATATATACAATATATGCAAATTAGGTTGATTAAAAAGTACATACGTACGTCATTAAACGTATTGTCGACTGCCTGCATTGTTACAAATTACAATACCAATAGAAACAGTCAGCACACAGTTAACAGGAGATATCTGAGAATACCCGTACGAGTTTTAGTCACATTTTGACCACGCTCGTTATAGGCTGACTGCTGAACCAGTCCCTTTGTAACGTCACACAATATTGCGTGGTCTAGGTGGGACCGGAAATACGCGAAAATTGTCGAAGTAACTCCGACGGGAACCGACTGAAAAACTGTAATTTTTTATGTTGTGTTTGCAGACGCTTTTTTGAGTTTTATAAGGAGATTACATTTCACGAACATGTCGTCTGTCAAACTAGCAATAGTCAATGTGAGTATTTAGAATCACCTGTAAGTGAACGTGAATGAAACCACTTGACATTTGGTTAGTTCACAAGGTGTACTTCCCTTTTAATATACTCAACCTTATTACTAAGTAGATGACTAGTTCTCAGCAAGGCTATCACAGAATCAGTGACAACTGCTTCTAGTCATAGTTGTCAGTTACCATGGAAACACTAATAAGGAAGCGAAAATAACTTCCGATGTGGGAGTAATAGTTAGACTTAACCCAAGGTAAAAGGGAAAGTCATCCGTTTGAAAATGCACTTCAAATGGTTTACGATTGGTGGGTAATTTGAGTTGTAATAGCATATGTCATCTCTATAGCAAAGGTTTCTGACTCCACTGCGACGACTTCTTTCGCACAGACTGACCTTGAAAGTTGTGTCTCAGTAAGTTTAGGGCTACTACTTATTATCTAGACTGAAGAAGAACTTTGTAGCAAAACAAGTCGTCCTTACGTTTAATTCAAAACTTAGCACACACACTCCCTCCCTTCCTCTCTCCCTCCTTCCCCCTCCCCCCTCTCTCTCTCTTTCACACACACACACACACACACACACACACACACTCTCTCTCTCTCTCTGTCTGTCTGTCTGTCTCTCTCTCTCTCTCTCTCTCTCTCTCTCTCTCTCTCTCTCTCTCTCTCTCTCTCTCTCTCTCTCTCTCTCTCTCTCTCTCTCTCTCTCTCTCCTTGATCACAGAGTGATGTTTCGGCTGATGAAAGTAAAAACCTATCTGCAACAGACAGTAAACCCGGAAGACATGAAAATCCGTGACTACAGAAAAAAGCTTACAATCGGTGTTTGGGGAGAAGGGTACCTAGCGATGATATAAGCAATGTGAGGTATGTGATTATCAGAGTTCAAAAATAGCACTAACTAGTATCACATTCAGTATTAGGTATGTCACGACGTAACTATTAGCATGAATACTTTACGGCTATTGGGTAATTGGAGGAGTTCTAATAGCATATGTCATTACTGTACCAAACGTTTCTGACTTCGAAGACTACTCTCGCACTAGCTGCCGACTTAAGTATCGTACAAGCATACATACATACATACATACATACATACATACATACATACATACGTACGTACGTACGTACATACATACATACATACATACATACATGCATACATGCATACATGCATGTATGCATGCATGCATGCATGCATACATACATACATACATACATACATACATACATACATACATACATACATACATATAGTCAGCTATTTACCAACTTAACTATGTCGAGCCTTGAATACTATTTATTCTAATTAAAATGCAAGTTAATTAAATAATGGGTGTTCAAGTCACAGTTTGTTCTTAGAATTAAGAGTAAAGATTTAATTTTAAAATCTCGTTTAATTAGATTTCAATCGTGGCAATTCCTCGCGCCAATTTCTCTCGTAAATTTTAGTGAGAGTTTGGTCATTCGTGGCAGTGAGCCAAATATCTAGCATATTTGATAATTTTTGTTATCCGTGGCCAATTCCTTACCGTGAGCACTGAACGCTGAGCCGAATAGCAACAAGTGACTACACCAAGACAGATCAAAGAATCTGCTCTTAACAGACAAAAATGATATTGCTGAGAAATGCAATGAACTCTTTACTGAGATAGGCCATTCACTTGCTTTAAAAATATCTTCCCCTGTTAATTTCAATTATTACCTAAATGATAGCTGGTCCAACACCATGTTCTTCCACCCAGTATTTGAAAGTGACATTATCGTAAAAAATCCAAAGTATGGATCCTCATAAAGCTATGGAAGATGGTAATATTCATCCTAAACTTATCATTGACGCCGTCCACATTATTTCCTGTCCACTAACATACATTATTAACTATCCTGCCAAGAGAATGGTTTCTGGGTTCAGTCCAAAATACAGGTGATTGAGCTACTTATATACGTCAATGCCGACGGTATTTTCATGATTTTCGAAGACAAACATGTCGATCTTTAGCCTAAATACCCATGGCTGACTACTGCTTTAGCTGGATAGTCACGAAACTATACCAAACAAGATACCAATATCGTGATATGACACAATAATTTTTTTTCATATATGAGTGTCTAGTTAAGGTAGTTATGTTTTCCGTATTTTTTCCATATGGTTTCTGTGTTAGTGGTTTCTTCTCATCAGATGTACAGCCATTACAGATGGGAAGACCAGTTTTATATTGTGTATTTTAAGTTGATGTCAGTTTCCCCATCCCCTATTTCTTGAGTGACTTTACAATTTTCGCGATTTTATTATTTCATTTTTGAATACGTAAAAAAAGTTTAGGGTTGGGGTGAAAAACTAGGTGGGGTCGGGTAACCGGAACCACACATTTTGTAGGCCTTATTAATACTATCTTTTTGGATTGTGACATTCACCTTGACCGTCGAGGTCATGTGTATAGCCACAGAATACTGTAATACAACAACTGCAGTTCCAGTGCTGCATCTCTCGTTGTTTCCCGTTTACTTATAGCTATTGTTTAATACTTTTTTTTCTTCACGATTTTGATGCCTTAGTTATTTTGTTTTTTCTCATATTGTCTTAGGACAGTAGACTACAATCTAAGCCTAAATTTTCCGTTATTTTGTTTTTTCTCATCGTCTCAGTTCAGTTTCAAAATGCACCCCAGTGTTCAAACTATGACGGCAAGACAACATCCACTAATTAAAAATGCAAGCTAACCGTACTATTCAGAGTTTAACTTTTATCTGGTGTTATATAAGTCTATCGATTTGTAATTAATGTTGGGGTGTATCAATTAGTAACGTAAATCTAGATCCAATAGAAATTACTGTGAAAAGTGACTCTCTCACCATGGCATGCATGCAATATAGAATAAAGTTGATGGACGTGTAGTCGTATGGAGTACAAATCAGAACAGTCGCAACAGTGAAAGTGAGTAATTGACTTGAATTGTACTGACACAAATAATCATGTGGTTGTCATTATACTAGTATCACCTTTCATGTGAAAACATATGACTTGTGCTATACATTATCATTACTTTGTCACTATCACTTAGATTTGACACACAGTGACAGTTGGCTGACATGCATCAATGTACGCATCTTTTGACCCAATCGTAATTTGCCAAAATTCGGAGGCGGGGGGGGGGGGGGCTCCTTTGAGACCCCCAACCCAACTGTTCTCATACCAAAACTCAAAAAAGAGAGACCATTCTCATACCAACTGTATCTCACAAAATAGAGACAACGGATTACTGTGAAGTGTCTCATTTACAAGAACAGGACACACCGTGGTAATATAGTGATGTTTTCATCTTATTATCGTCAAAGGTACTAAATACAATGTAGTATCAAAGTGCCAAGTGTCACAAGAAAACATCAAAACACGACATTGTCAACGCAAGCTGACACTGACACTGACATGGTTTCTATTAAATCATTATTTTTAATTTTTAATTTGTAGTACTGACTGGATATGTTACTTTGTTTATACTAATTCATTTGTTTTAATTTTCTGACACAATTCAAAGACAATTACCCGCCAGTCACTTGTTACACCTCATACATGTATATACCCTTTCTCATGCCTTGTGAACATAAAAACCACACCTTTCCAGAGGACCCTCAACGTATGTTCGTCTATGGGAGTTGCCCCCCCCCCCCCGGTCAAATCCAAAGTTATCAAATGGTCCATTCTCTTAACGATCCCGTGTCGCTCCTTATCGCAGCATTAAATCTTATAAAAGACCTAGCCTAGCGATGTTTTGATGAAAAGACAGCGATAGTGAACAGGACAAGTATCTGGCTATTAGAGAGGTTTAGATACACGTTAGAACGCGTACGCCTACGGGAGCATTATCGTGCAGGCGTATAAGTAATGACGCGTACAAAATTGTGTTTAGTTATGCGTTTTAACGTGAAAAACAGTGGAATGTTCGAATGTTAACGCGCGCGTTGACATCTTCTGTCCAGAAGGCCAGATACATGCCTTTGATTTCTAAATGTGTCCGTATATTTGCCATTTTTCCTGCAACTACCCAAACCAAACACCAAACAATTAGTTTAAAGTTATGCTTCAGAACTTTGATATAAAAAATACGACATTTAATAGACGAAAATGACAAAAACTCAACACGTATTTACAGTTACGTGTAGACCACCATTTTGACGTAGCGTCGTTTGATACAGAACGCCTGAGTTGCTTCGAATCACGTGACTATGACGCTACACGTATAGAACACACGTAAATACGCGCATCTAAACCTCTCTAATATTTGAAGCAGATATCTGAAACATTGCAATGACATTGCAGTAGAATTTGAAAGTCAAAAATGTCATTAGAATAGAATGTATAATAATAATGATGATGATAATAATAATTTTAATAAGGCAAAAGAATAATTGTTTGGTTCCGGTTACCCGACTCCCACCTAGCTTTTCATTACCAACCCTAATTTTTTTTTTACGTATTCGACAAAAAATAAAACAAAATCGCAAAAATTGTGAAGTCTCATGAGAAATAGTGGATGTGGAACTGTCGTCAACTGAAAAAGAGATATAAAACTGTTCTTCCAATCTGAAATGGCTGTACATCAGATAGGAAGAAATAAACAACACATTGCCATGTACACATTGTAGTTAAATACCTTATTTTGCAAAAGATTTGGGAAGATGTACACTGTACACACTTTGAGAAGAGAAACGATACAAGCTATTAAACGCATATGATCCCATCGTTTCGACAAACGAGGCTTACAATGAAAAGCATATCACATGAAACACAGTGCCACCTGGCTCGACCAAAAAAAATTACTAAATATAATATTGCTACATATCATTGTCTGTCTCTACACAAATCTTATCACCTTGCTAACATAATTCTGATATACATTAATGCATGTTCTTTGTGTGAGATACCATTATCTCAGCAGATTATGACACTGTGAATGTTCCAGGCGATCTGCTTAGATAAACCAGATACTTTATTGCCATGCTTTAAAAAAACACTGGAATTTTACTATTCACGTGCTATCCCTAGAAAAAAATAGACCTGTGATAAGAATGGAGAATTAAGACGCGACTAAAATTTGACTTATTGAAGGATGTAAGCCTCTCCTAAAACGTTCACAGAATTGCTTTATGCTGAGACCAATTGATGAATGTACTTCTGCTAAGTTAACTGATATAAAAATATAGAAATGTAAATTAAATAAGAACTTTGTTCAGCAAGGCAATGAAGTATAGCAATACAATTAGTGATTTTTTGCTGCGTCAAACGGTTTTCAATCTTAGGTAATATGACTTTCCTTGTAAATTGTTTTCGGTGACTTTAAATGACTGACACAAGGCAACTCCGTTCACAAAGCTATTTAAAATAACTCATACATCTGTGGAGTGTGCTGTATACATTACCGACTAATTGAAAACACATATTTCTACTGAACTATATAACGAAGTATCAAGGTTGATGTAATGATTTACAATTGCACAAGAATAAACCCATCTGTTGAGTAAAAAGTTGGTTCAACTCCTGCCATGTCATTTCATACGTTGTCTAATCAGTACAACGTGATAGTGTAACAAGTGATTTAGTAGATACGGTGTGGGGACATCTTAAAGTTATTAAACAGATCATTCGTCATTATATAGGTCACGTCTTCTTTAACTACTCGTGTTGATGTTTTAGTGTTTATATGGTCTACTTAAAAGTCCCAGGGTAAAGGTCACGGTCGACAAGTCAAGCGATTGTTTCTATAAATAGCTCTCCTACGAAACATAAACTCAGTGTAAAAATCACTCGTGTTTTCTTCGTTCTCTCATTGTTATTATAACGTCCGTGATAACTTGTGTGATCAAAACTGGTGTATACTTAAGTTGTCTTCCTAAACACTGTAGAATAACTGCAGCAATACACATACACGTGATGCTCAAGATATCACTTCGTTCTCATGTTTTTCACTCACAATTCATAAATAGTGCAATTGATAACTGTAATATATTGTGTTTAAGTTGTCATTGCACATGTACTCATTTCAAAATCAAACTTCAGACCTATACCATTATTGTGTATGGTGGCAGCTACGTTAAGTATCTACTGTTGAGTACAACACCAAGACACTTCTATTTGTAACTTGTCTCCTAGTCCTAATGTTTCATCCTGAACCGCTGAGTGAGTGAGTGAGTGAGTGAGTGAGTGAGTGAGTGAGTGAGTGAGTGAGTGACTGAGTGAGTGAGTGACTGAGTGAGTGAGTGACTGACTGACTGAGTGAGTGAGTGAGTGAGTGAGTGAGTGAGTGAGTGAGTGAGTGAGTGAGTGAGTGAGTGAGTGAGTGAGTGAGTGAGTGAGTGAGTGAGTGAGTGAGTGAGTGAGTGACTGACTGACTGACTGACTGACTGACTGACTGACTGACTGAGGGTTGTAAATGACGATAAATATGGATATATAGTTATAATGGGGACGTGTTGTCGTTCTTGGGGTATGTTGTTTCGGGCGTTGGTCTCAGATGGGATGCAGAGTTTGAGAGGCTGATCTACAGTGAGGTATTTTAGCAGGTATCTTTATTCAAAGTGGGGTGTATTTAAAAAAACCGAAATTGGTCTAAAATGATGTGGACTCATCACTAGGGATTCTTACCTCTACGACTGTCTTAGGAAATATTTGCACACCATATTCAACCAGAAATGATGTTGAGGTGATTAAGCAAGCATAACAGACATGGTTAGGACGAATTATTGGCATAGATTGCCATGAAAGGTAACATAATATCCAGGTTTCAAACATTTAACGAGGTGTAGTAAATGAATTCCACAATTTGCACGAAGAGCGAAACGTGGGTTGATTTATTTCAAAGGCTTCTGGCTCTCAAGGTATTAATTACCTGTCTAGCTATTTGTATTTTATTGACGATGCATTTCATAAACCTGTTGCTCGTTACCTCTCATATACATGTATTGCCGATACCTATAAAAATATTTCTAATGTGTATAGAGCATAACCATGCCTCGAATGAGTCAGGTATTAACTGAAAACAGCTTGGAAGAGTCCGTGTCGTGATATTATAGACATTTATACATATGTATTTGCCCCCAGCGCTTCTCATGATCCCAAGAAATCGGATCAAAAGAAAATCACATTAACAAAATGAATTACTCGGGCAGCATATGATATCACACTCCCGGATCACACTATTTGAAGTATCAGGAAGTCGTTGTATCCCAATAATAGACCGACTTTTAACCCCGAGGGTGGCCAGCTGCCAAAAGATTTCCGGTGAAGCCTACCAAAATTGATAAATTTACCCCTGGCAGGAATAAGAGTGTGCCAACGAAAGGTTGTAGGTGGTCGTTATTAAAATTTGACGCTTTGTAAAATGTTGATCAAAAATTCATCTAGCCAACAATGCACCGAACATTTACTGTGAAAGAAATCGACGTCTTTGCCGTTTGGAGAAAGCTCATGTGAGGTTAACTTTTTGTAATTTGCACATAGAAGTAAATGCTCTTTCTTCATAAATAAAATAGAATTACCCTATTTCTAACTTGACTCTTTTATACAATAATTATAATTTCAAGTGAAGTTTAATCTACTTTTATCTCTGTGAATCAATCAATATACAATGTACATATATACATGGTGTGAATTAATTGCCAAATAAGAAATGTTGATTCACACTGTGTGTATATTAATCAATTTCGTGATATGTGACAAGGTTATACATCACACATATTTGTTTAATAGCGCTGCATCATTTTTAAAAGCACTGGCTTCTTCATCGATGACAGACTTAAAACACGTCTACCATTTCCTCGGGATGTGTCGCATCGCTGTCAAAAAGCAAAACGAAATCCAACTTGTAATTAATCATTTATAATTATATCATTCCAATTTGTTGACTTCTGACCAAGCAACTCCTAACGACTGTTTATTTGATTTAAGAAACGGTACACACGATGTAAAGTGCATAATCAATTTGCTTTTAGGATATCCATTACTTTACTAAAGTCAACGAACATCCGCCCGCTATGAACTGTTCCATATTTCCTATCTCAAATTAAATTGATTTTGACAAATATTATATACAATGATTGAGTAGCACAAAGCTGTGAACGTGACCAATGTCTAACGGGGACACGCAGTCCTCTAAACACCGTTAAATTTTATAAAGGACGTAATTGTAACTAACAAGTCTATAAATACAATATGAGCTATTAAAAACAGTAGGCATGTTTAGAACGTCAGGTTATCACGACCCTAAAACACATGTGGTTCCACGTTTGCCAAATTATATTTATAGTTGAGTTGATAGCGAACGTAACGTAGAAGTATTGATAGAACTGTACTTGTTCTATAGACCCGGTACGGTAGTTTGCTTCTCTTTTCACTAGATTTGTTTCCCGCGCGTCACGAATAGAACCTGGGTGCGATTCTCTGGCTCTCGTCAATCAACCATATATATATTCACGATCAACACACTTTCTATTTTAAGATACACTTATTTGAACATTTTGGAGTCATCATTATTTCTGGAGTATCAATTTCGACCTCTGATGACCCGCCTGCAACCTCACACCCGGTAGGAGGCAGGCAGAAATACTATAAATAAACGCGGGCTGAAATGGTATTTAGACATACTCACGATCAATGGATTACTTTGTGTATTGTATGCTATGGAATTAACGTGAACACAACATATGGGCAGCACGGAGGGGGTCAAGGTTCATGGTCCATATTTTCATGTGATATACGGTACCTGTCAGGGGATCATCTTTTAAAGTAATCTGTACTTACTTTTCACGTATCAATGTGTCGTCAAAATCTAAAAATTTTAATTGCATAGATTGTCAGATCGTCTGCTTGTATTTGCATCTACCTCTTTGAGTACCTACCTGTCACCTTTAGCTATTGCCAACCAATCTACCTATTCCCCTTAATTTCCACTTTCCCGCCACGCACTCACTCAGTTACATGCCTGCCTACCAACATACCTACAGGCTACCAATCAACTCCCTATACCTGCATGTCCTTCAGGTTGATTACCTGTTGCCTGCTTGCTGACATACATAATTACCTACCTACCTATAGCTACTAATCTGTAAACCTGTGTTTGAGGTAGGTGATGTGAGCCGGCTGTTTTACCTACCTACCTGCTTTCCTGTATGGGGGTTTCTAGACATTATGGCACCAGGTATTAAAGTCGTTTCGGAATATTAAAACAGAATCGTCTGCATCACTTGATTACTTGCTCCATTTTCAATTTAACCCTGGCATTGACATGTTGGACATGCATTTATTGTTGTTGTTGTTGTTGTTGTTGTTGTTGTTTGTTTGTTTGTTTGTTTGTTTGTTTGTTTGTTTGTTTGTTTGTTTGTTTGTTTGTTTGTTTGTTTGTTTGTTTGTTTTTTGTTTGTTTGTTTGTTTGTTTGTTCTTAATCAAGTTTTGTATCTCAGGTAATAATTGAGTATGCGTGTCCATACATCATCTGACATGTATCGATTGATCTCTTCCGATTCTCAGACCCACTAAAACAATTGATAGTTTGGTGAGAGTGCGAATCCCGTCCTTGTTGTACATTGATCTACTGACGACGTAGTAGGGGTGGGGAGACTGGAGTTACATTCGACATATGTCGTGGAAGAGAAAGTGTGTGTGTGCGCGCGCGTGTGTGTGTGTAGGTGTGTGTAGGTGTGGTTGTTTATAGTTCCCGTCTACACTTCAAGATGCCAAACCCAACAGCTAAATACGATAGATGTGACACTGTTTAGAAAGTTTTGTCAATTTCATGAATTATTTCAAACATGTTCGTCAGCCTTCATGCTTTCACGATCATTGATTGAAAACACGGGGTCATCGTACTTTGTCCCCATAGTAACAGGTACATGAAAATAAGTCATCCAAGCTAAACGAATATTCAGTGTGCTAAATAATGTAAAAAGAGAAACATACCAAAGAATGTGTTGATTATTGTGTAATGAACTCGAAGTAAGTATCCATAATACAAGTTATTACTAGTAATTATCAAGTTGGCATTGTAATTTACCTCTAGACTTGAGAAAGGTCATCTCCTGAATGTAAATAAAACCTTCTCTTGCCATCTCTGTTCATACAACCGTTTCATTTCACATATTAGTTTGTACTATATCTCATCTTGTGTTATTTTTTAAATGGTTTGTCATATAGAATGTGCAACATATTTAAATGACAGTAAACTACCAATGGATAGAGAGAATGTAAATACAACTGTATACGTGTTTAGGGGTACTTGTTATGTGGGGGAGGGGGTCTGTGATTTTTTTCATAAGTTGAGATATCTCTGTTCAATAACAAACTGTTTGTGGTTGCTGATGTTTTTCACAGTGCAGACTCTTCGATAACCAATACAAAATTCAATTTTCAAAAATCTTTTATTTCCTCAAAGTAAAATTACACAAAACAAAAACAGAAAATATACTTTGAGATAATAGAAAAATACCACAGTTTTACACGCAAAACGTTACTTTCAAAAATGGATGAAATACTACAAGAGATCCATAATGGTTTGTCTTGGTTTTTAGATTGTTTAACAGCATGTTTTAATATATCAACGCATATTTCTATTGAGTTAGTTTGACTAAAGCTTGTAGATCAATAAATATGCGGTGAATGTTTTAATTGACACGGTAAATCATAAAATCCTTCCCATATCATAAAGGTCACACACATTTCTGACAGGTGCTAAAACCAAGACTTTTTCCTACATATTTCATTATTTCATTCTGAGCGTGTCAAACATTATAGACAATCTGCCTAAATTCTTTGGACGGAACCTGTTCGGTTGTAAAATGGTTGTTGCCCTTGAAAACGTGTACGGCGTACAAGCTGGTTTTAATAAACGTTTACATACAAAAATGTTTTATTCATTAATACACGTGTCTTATCATTTAATTTATATGACAGTGGTATTTAACGGCTAATTTCACGTTTAGTAAAAAAAATGTCCGTTATGATTTAGTGTGAGAAAGTCGGAGTTTTCGATTACTGGGTCCCTGGAGTAATATGAGGGACGGATCTTTGATCTTTGGAAAATTTAATCTATTATCTGCATGTGCCTTGAATTTGCAAGACTTGTAATATTCGTTATTCTGAGTGAGTCCTTCAAGCATATGCTTCGAGCGGAGATTTATTCCCTACTATACTTAGCCTGACGTGTGTGAACCGACCTAGATCAAAATTGGGCGACATCATTACATCATTGCGGTGTTCAGCTCTCGTGTCATTTCAAATCATAATGAAAGTGAGAAATTGTCAACTTTACCTGTCCACCTAGAAAGGTTGTCAAGATAAAACAACTCAATGTTGTCAATGTTATACTATATTTGCTTTATACTATGGCCGATACGGTTTTTCAAAATTCAAAATTCAAGAACCGTATCTTAGGTATGTGTAGATTAATTTGTATTATTTCACTCTAAGCCAATTTATGAAGATAGTCGTTCTCAGCAGCGAGTGTCCGCGTTTCATATATTTCACAATACTGAGTATGCACCTTTCCTTCCATTTCCCCCAAATTTCATCCATCATCAGAAAATGTAGCAGACGACATTAATCATTTTCGTTATTACCATTCAATTATCTTTACTCAATCGCCTAACTTCTGTTGAGTAAATATTATTAGAAAGGCCTGCTTGAATTCGAAGGGTTGCATGAAGGTTCGAGACGCGCCGCGCCGCTGCATTTTGTTTCTGAACGGCTCAAGGTCTTTGGCAGGATTTGAACCACGATTAAGTCTCCGTCAACCAAGCTGTATACCTAGGAACCTGGTAGTCTAGTGGTTGCCATGTGAATGTTTTGATCCCATGCGTTTAAAGAGATTGTAATGGCTTCCAAGGAAGTTGATGATTCTGAAGTAAATTAAACTATACGTATAGAGAGCCGTTGTGACGTTATTGGTCTGTGCCAGGGGTAATACTGTTACTGTATTTAAAAGCCCTTGTGCACAGTGTTGAAGAGTTATTATAATAATAAGAATTAAACAATACTAATATGGCATGACCAAGGAAAGAGAAATTTCACGCCATTTTGATAATTTTGGCAATTAGGGCAAATTCGTAAATTACCTAAATAAAAGTATATTAGCAGCAGGCATAGTGATATGATGGCAATTGTTTGATAATCAAACCATGTGGCGAGGTTCCTCCGCCCTGTACGACAAAGATGTGTGACATGCTTGTTGATTATCTGAATTGTAAAAGTACGAAATTGGGAACGAGATTATCAAATATTGTACGATGGCTACATACTGGTGTAATAGAAATGATAGAATTATGACAGAATAGACACTGTATTGGTACGACGTACACACACATTGCCTAAATATGGGATGATTAGTTGATCTGTCATCTATATTTCATGATATGAGTTCGTATGGTGTAACTAGTTTATTTCCATCCCTTTAAACACAGTGAACGTATAACAAACTATCATGTCATATCATGCAATACATTTACTGTCATCCTTTCATATACAGTTGTCCGTCACATGCTATTAGGGACATCAAATCAACGTATACTATGTTTCCTATTGAATTGACTTCCTGTTTTCCATTTTTCTATTCGTTGTTTCTTTGTATTATTCCCAATCGGTATATCGCATTTCCTCTGTTATATTCCCTTTCAAATTTCTTTCTTTCTTTAAGGTTCTTCACATATCTTAATATTCCCCCCCCCTCCCCCCCCCTCTCTCTCTCTCTCTCTCTCTCTCTCTCTCTCTCTCTCTCTCTCTCTCTCTCTCTCGTTTACTTTTCGTTATATATCATATTCTTTTCCTGTCTACATTGATTTCCCATGTATACCTTCCATGTCTGTCTGTCTGTCTGTCTATCTGTCTGTCTGGCTGGCTGGCTGGCTGGTTGTCTGTCTGTCTGTCTGTCTGTCTGTCTGTCTGTCTGTCTGTCTGAGCGTACGTACGTACGTCCGTCCGTCTGTCTGTCTGTCTGTCTGTCTGTCTGTCTGGTCATTTATTTCCATTTCTCTCATTTATTTCCACTGAAAACGTCACAAATGCCATCCAAATTCTGTTTTCATAGGTTATTATTTTATTATTTTTCTATGCTACCTGTAATATCTATGAAGTACTCATTTTATCATTTCATTTCTTCTTCCAAGCTATAGAGAGCGCCCTCCAGAAAGCAGTGTTAGTTTCCATTTGGGTTCGATTGCAAACATACATCGGTCTGTTCTTATCTTTCGAAAGACACATTTCGAAGTTAAAAAGACAGTCGTTTGGAAACACCATTTTATTATCGCTATTATCTACAATATAATTATACTCCGCGACATTGTGCCGAGTTAGATAAATAATCCTGAAATACAAAAGTGTCGAATGAGTACTACACACTTTTTCTAAAGACAAAGGGATTTTTAATGAAATATGTTCTCAGTAGAGGGTGCGCTAATCTTATATACTTGGAAGTTATTGCCCGCGTTAATTTAGTTGTTTCCAAGAGGCTATTGCTATCAAAGAAAACATTATAATGTTGTTTTCGCTGCTAAATAAAATTGTAACGCTCACCCCATAATATAAAAATGGATGAAAAGGTAAACATGAATAATGAAATGTCTAACTGAGATTTCAATTGAGAATGCCACACCAAGCGTATGATGCTAACACAATTGTTCTTCTGATATCAGCACTGATCGTCTGATCGTCTGATCGTTTTGAGTCTGTTTCTGTTCAGACTCCAACATTTAATTGTGACCACTGCCTCATTTTTCATTCTGACTCGAATTTTCATTTTACATCATAATTAAAAAGAAACATATTAAAAGAACCTTTGTAGTTAAAATGCTATATGATTGGCATCAGCATGCTCAAAGGAGTATCTGGCTGGGTGTTTTTAGTCAAGACTCTGATAGCCGAGTTAGGGGCGATGTATGTTTGGTTGTAACAGGGTGATAAGAAGAATTTCTTGGTTAAGGTTAGGCAGCGGCTGTTAGACAACAACGTACAGAATTGGACTAACAGAGTTAGATAATTCAAGTAGAGCCAGATTATACAGATATTTTGACGAGTTTAATTTCATACCTTGATATTGTGACAGTACAGTGCAATGCTTCAGACATGTCTTAACCAAATTACAGTTTCGTCAAGTCCCTTCAAATTGAGTCAGGTAGACGGAGAAGACTAAGAAAGACATCATTTGAGAATAGACGTTGCTGTAGATGTGACTTTCTTGAAAAGTTCCACTTTGTTTTAGTTTGTAGAAATGATGGTTTCCAAAGACATAGATATGTACCAGAGTATTACTTGAGGCATCCGAACTTCCTTTAATTCGTTGATTTAATTTCTTCTGGTAAAATTTTAGTTACTAGACAACTTGGTCCTTTTATAACTTCGTACACGCACGATGACCGTTAATTTGATTATATAGTAAGTTGATTACATATTTTTCTATACTATCTCTTGGCATCGCATCATGATCATTCGTCTTTAACTTCTTCAATCAGTCTTGTAATCCTGTATATATTTATCGTCCATTTATTTGAACTGTATGCTCATTGGTCAGTAGACTTTTTGCAATAAATCAAACATACAACATGAGGAACTCAGTGACTTGTATAATGGCAATAATACACGTAGTAAATTTTGATTGCTTGCTCTATAATAACAAAATTTCAATTGTTCAATTGCAGTTTTCATTTCCAATTATAAATGCGTTGTTTAAATGCATACGAAAAATTAATGTATATATACTTACGTAATATTTCATCATCATAAAAGCAAACTAATTCATGCTCTGCTGTTACTGTGCAAACCGTGCCCTGCTGTTATTAGTAGAACTCCTGATAAAAACACACGGCACAAAGCTAATAACGATTGGGAGTGATAAACTCAGTTACACCATCTCAATTAGAATGTATCTGAAATTGAACGTCATCGCTGTGATACTTTACTGTGGAACAATTCCATATGTTCTATCGGGTAATCTCAAGGTAAGTATCGAACTAACCAACATATTTAAAATAAATAGTGTAAATGTGTGTGTCTGTGTCTGTGTCTGTCTCTGTCTCTGTGTCTGTGTCTGCACGTAACGAGTGGTGAGACTTAAACGTCATTAACATCTTGCCTTTGTTTGAAATTGATTTAAAATATCAGGATGACACGAGAAGACAGGGTCTATCAAATGTTCATCACTTTCAAAGTATGGATGAGTTCTTTGATAAAGTAAACCCCTGGCGTAAGAGTATAGCTTACTCATATACCGTGTTCCAAGTCTTGTCTTTGGGAGGGGGGGGTGTCTTGTCTTGAAAACGATTTTTTCATGGATATACATTAGGGACCGGTCAGTTTCTCCAGCCTGGGGGGGGGGGGCGGTGGATTCCTAAATCGGGCCGACAAAAAGTCACTGACCCCCCCTATCTGTAAAAACCAAAAACAGGCTGACCCCCCCTATCACTTAATTCTAAAACATGATGACCCCCCCCCCCCCCATATATAATATTCGCATGACAGGTATTTTTTATCGTGACTCAGTGTGGACTGCTTGACTGTCTTGCATCTACTTTATAAGATCCCGGGTTAGCACTATCATATTTATAATTATTGACTACACAGGGTAAATATATTCGAAAAGCATCTTGGCAGTGAAAGGTAGGAAAGCTTGAGAAGGGAATATGTACATCTCTTATGGGGGTCCTAGGGGGTCTCCCCCTAGAAGCCCAGGAGGTTTTTAACTCTGAAAAGTCAATTTTGAGACTATTCAGACATTTTCAGAAAATAATTTCCAAGCTTTACAAGACAGCACCAACATGTAAAATGCGACTACATAAGGTTGAAATATTTTTGAAATATAGTTTGATAGGATCTTGACAGTAAGAGGTAGGGGGAAGATCTTGAGACTAGGATGTGTACACCTCATGTGGGGGGGGGTCCTAGGGGGTCTCCCCCTAGAAGCCCTGGAGGTTTTTAACTCTGAAAAATCAATTTTGAGACTATTCAGACCCTTTCAGACAATAATTTCCAAGCCTTACAAGACAACACCAACATGTAAAAAACAACTACATAGGGTTGAAATACTTTTGAAATATACTTTGATAGCATCTTGACAGTAAGAGGGGAAGAGCTTGAGACTGGGATATGTCCACCTCATGTGGGGGGTCTGAGGGGGTCTCCCTCTAGACATCCCTGGAGGATTTTTACTCTTAAAGCCAACGTTTAGGCTATTCAGACCCTTTCAAGCAATAACTTAATCCATGCTTTACAAGACAGCAAGTATCAGAAACTATTCTTTATAACTTACACTAAGGGTTGAAATATGTTCTTAAAAAGTTTAAATGGCATCATTATATACATGTAGTAAAGGTCAGCACATCTATAATGGTAGTATCATTGGTAGGGGAGATTTGGAGTTTAAGGCAATTTTAGACTAACTTGGCAAATGTTTCAGATTTTGAAAAGACAATATCATATCAAATTAGAATAGGGTGAAAATATTTAAGAAAAGTTTAATACCATTATGACAGTAAAAAGGTTGTTGGTGCATCTGATTGCTGGTTGAATGTATGAGTGACCTCTGGGGGTGAGGGAGTCCTTGGGGTTTTCCCCCTGGCAGATCTGGAGTTTTTTGCTTGAGATACTAAGGCAATGTTTAGGTTATTCATAACCTTTGAGGTAATATTTCCAAGCTTCGAAAAGCTAACGTAAAACGTTTTTAAATGAGTTTCTCATATCACATAAAATGGACACGTAACATTAGTATATAGGGGCATGAATATTGCAGGTATAATAAAGTCACCGGTATGTTAGAGAACTTTAGGTGGTCATACCTAGTGTATAATAGTAACTGGAATCTGATGAGATGTGGTGATTTGTAGTGTCAATAGCATGACGAGTAGAACAATTTAGATTAACTTCATTTATAAACTATCTATGAAAATTACCATTACGAAACCTTCAAGTTCACTTTTGCCCCAAACTACAATATAAGTGAAGCATTGATTGTGAAACAGCCAAGCATTTACATGACATGTTCTGTAACTAGTGTGGTAGCTAGGTAATACCGGTACATGTACAATGTATATGAATATGTATAGTTAGGTTTGAACTAATAGGTAATGTTAAAGACTTCATGTAAGAAACAGGGACAAGAACAAATATTGACATGTACCACATTTCAGATAAGGCTATATGCCATTGTAGAAAGGATTTTTTTCTTCCATCACAATCTAAAACACAATGACCCCCCCCCCCTTCCACAATTTTCAAAACAGCATGACCCCCCCTACTGCCAATTTCAAAAACAGGGTGACCCCCCCCCCCTACCAATCCACCGCCCCCCCCCCCCCCAGGCCGAAGAAACTGACCGGTCCCTTACCAGCAGTAGAGTTTGAACAACTATCCGTTTTAGTATGTCTATGTATTCCGTGGTGGATGTACATAACTGATGGTTTACTTCTGTGTCAGGTGTTAATGTTAATTTTCACTTGAATTTTAGACGTACAATCTGTGAGTTTATGGTTCTCAATGGTTACTTTTAGGTCGCCCCCCCCCCCCATCCCCAATCAGGTTGCTATATTCGGGGAGTAATGACTCGGGCGTTTACATCCCCCTTCCCCCCCCCCCCACCACCACCACCACCACCTACCCCCATCCATCCAGTCATAAGCCACACGGAGTACACGGGTGTTGTGCGTTGCTTAGCATGCATGGCTGATTCAAGGATAGATCACGGACGGACTGCGACAGCCTTTACAGTTTCAAAGTGACGTGATAGCGAACGTATACAATATAGTCTCGTCAAGCTGTACCTATGAATGGAAATCTCTATATGGTTAATTGCATGGTATGTCAGCTTTGTATTCGTCTTTATAAAAACAATCGCTGAGAGCGATTCCCAGCACACAAAATAACACACACACACACACACACACACACACACACACACACACACACACACACACACACACAGTATCATTGATGCAAAATAAAGAGGTTATGTTATGTTAAACTATCTCTAACCGAGCAATAATGACGAACAACTCGTGAGTAAAGTTGTAACTTGCATTACTTTTTTTTTGTCAAGGCTGTGAGTCTGGTGAGGGGTACCCTTGTCCCGACGAGAGTAAATGTTTTAAGTCTTTCAGAGAAGTATGTAATGATCCGTCTGTATGTGGTATAGACACTATGTGCGAAGGACTGTTAGACACTACGGGATGGTGCAAAGAAAGCCAGGAGAGTACCATAAATTACTTCTGTCGGTCTGCCCCCATGATGGAATGGATTGAAACACACTGTGAGTAAAAGTGATTACTAAACCAAGCTATTGACATTCTAGTTATGGAACACGACGTAATACACACGGTCAAATTTAATGTACTTTTTTCAAAATAAAAGTGTTAATATAACTAACATATTAAATTCATGATGTCAGAACTAATTGTACTTTCACAATAGTTTTGATCATATTAGGCCAAATAAAAAAAGTGTATTTCCGATAACCAGACCGACCCTAGTTTAAGCCCCCAAACATAATCATTTTTTTTTGGGGGGGGGGGGGGTAAATGGTACAATTTTCTTCTATTTATAAATCTTCACGCCTTTTCCTCATCTGTTGTCACTTTTTTAAAAAATCGCATTCCAGAGAGAAACCAGGTCTTTTTAGAATATAACAATACAGTCTGCATAATGTGTTCATGTGTTTAACTTATAATTGTCTTCATTTATTTCTTTTACACTTCATCAAACTCTCTCGGGAGTATTGTGACCGACGAGTATCTTATCTCGGGGTCAAAGTAATTTAAAAAAAATTAAATGAAGTCATGTTATCGGAATCAAACAATATTTCTTATTTTGCAAAAAAATAAAATTGCATATATGAAAGTCATTGCTGACATTGTTGCATCATTGGAGAAATAAAATAAAACTACATAGCACTTGTATTGTGTTGACCTATTTCCTAAATTATTCATACAGTCATGTGTCCGTTTCTTACAATCAATCAGTATTGGTACCAAAATTTGGAAATGATATTGATGGAGGAGACCGGGATTTGCTCGACGACTTGTCTCTGTATGGCCAGCTATGGCTGTTCTACGATGTTCGTTGTAAGTTACCGTTTAAACAATTTTAAGAGTTTTATTTTGAATATTTACATACGTTTTTGTCTCAGGTTTTATTATTAGGAATGTTGACGAAAAGTTAACTATATCGATCCATATTGCTCCACCTATCAATACTTCCATCTGTGTGTCTCCCTCTCTGTCTAAATGTGACATTCTGTGTCTGTGTCTGTCTCTATATATCTTTCTCTTTGTGACTACCTATAGCTATATTCTTTACTCTTCTCTGTCTCTTCACTGTCTGTCTTTCTCTCTGTGTTGGTATCTTACTGTATTTTTCTGTCATTGTCTCTGCCTTTGTTTGTATCGCTGTTTTTCTGTCTCATATATGTTTATCTATGTGGCTATCTGCCTCTACATACCATTGAATACCTTGTTGTCTTTCTCTACATACATTACATTGCTCACATTATCTCTATCTGCTTTGTGTGTCAGCTTCCCTGTCTGTCTGTCTGTCTGTCTGCTGTCTGTCTACCTCCCCTCACTCCCTCCCCCAATCCCTCTCTCTCTCTCTCTCTCTCTCTCTCTCTCTCTCTCTCTCTCTCTCTCTCTCTCTCTCTCTCTCTCTCTCTCTCTCTCTCTCTCTCTCTCTCTCTCTCTCTCTGAATGATCAATATTTCAAGAATTGTAGCACTGCAACTTCCAATTACTGTTTCTGTCTTTGTTAGACTGTGATAATGGTAGTATTAGCTGTCCAGAAGGCTGTTTGTTTTATTCTGAAATGTGTGATGAAGTGACAGGCTGCAGATGCGTTGGGCAACTCATCAGAGATCTCATAGAGGGAAATATCTATCCTGAGGGTAAGAACAATAGATGTGTAATGCTTTTGAATGTGTATTTATGCAACACAATGCAGTTTGCCTGTCTGCCTGTCTGTCTGTCTGTATGTCTGTATGTATGTATGTATGTATGTATGTATGTATGTATGTATGTATGTATGTATGTATGTATGTATGTATGGATGGATGTATGTATGTATGTATGTATGTATGTATGTATGTATGTATGTATGTATGTATGTCTGTCTGTCTATGAAGGGGACTATTTATTGCAGGTGATTCTTCCTCATGGTAAAGTCGTTAACGAATGTACCGTGCCTCTTTTCGACACTATAAACTGATTTTCTATCCCTCCATAAAAGTCCAAGAAATTGATGGTGAGGTCAGATCGAAAGACAATTGTTGGGCTGACAAGAGGAGGAGAGGGGTCATGATCAAGAAAAGTACTATAACACAATAAATTACTGGAAACACAAACAACCGTGTGTTGAAAACTAATACTCGTATTGATTTAGATATGGCTTGGAGTTAACTTAACACAACTGGTGAAAGGTTATCTGTCAAAGTTTACCATATGTCAAACATTGCTTTCAAGTTGTAGCCAACCGCTAATGTTGAACAATTTGTAACACAAATAAAAAACACAGGTAGGTATGTATGTATTTGTAAATTGACATGGCTGTTGAACAAAGTCTAATATATTTGACTGTCGGACCGTTCACCTGACGCTCACGAGTGTGTGATGTATGCTTGCATAAAACAAACTGTGTATGACATTTTTGAAAATTACGTCTTTTATTAATCTTTTCGTTTCTCTTGCAGAAGATTTTTAGAGGAAGAAATGACAGGATGATATAGCAGACAACCATGGGCGAGATGACAGGCAAACATATAGGATGTTATGATAACAAAGATATAATTTCCACTTCTATGAATGTCTTTTTTCAATCTTTTGCCATGAACTGTAACTACCGGCAGGGTGTTCTGCTGGGTGACTTCATTAACTAATAAACATTGATATCCACCATACAAGGTGTATGTATGTATGTATGTATGTATGTATGTATGTATGTATATGTGTATGTGTGTGTGTGTGTGTGTGTGTGTGTGCGTACATAGATGGTGGACGGTGCTTCTCGTCAAAGACAACTATCTGGAGAAGTAATTGCTTTTTCAACTGTCTGTAATTCGCAGAGAACGTTGCAAGATAAAAGGGGGTATATGTAACAAAATAAAAAGTTGTTGAGTTTTACATCTACTAAGTGAACGAACCCAGGCCACATTCACCAACTTCGTCTTGTATTACTATTAGCACCAGAACAAGTCTTATCATGATGATAACTCATTTTGATTGGTTGAGGGTTTTTTTTCATTCGGTATTTAGAAAGATGGCAGTCATCAATTCATATAGTAAAGCGATACATTCACAGGCGTCAATAAGCAATAGCAAGTTCTTGAGCGTCAATATGTCTTGTGTTACAGTAATATGTTTAATAAACATTGTTATTTACTTTTCCAGTTGGTTTCTTTTTCTTGTATGTATGTATGTCAGTGTTGTAGTCATTTATTGTGCACAATTTTGCGCTTTGTAACATTTATGTGGGAGAGAAATTTTCGATGCGGACATTAAAGATATTATGAACTGAGTTGAATACAATTGTCAATATTATATTCACCAAATTAAGAAAACAACGTTCTCTGTGCCTAGATAATGGGATCCAGTCACTTCAGATACATCTACCAGCATATTATAAAGCTAAGTCTGTTTGTAGTATGATGAAGGATGTTTAGCTTACAGAGTTACTGAGTCATGCCAGGTTTTTCTTTGTAAAATCAATTCCATTACGCCTAAAAACTTCCGACTCTAAACTTTTTATCACGTGTTCGAGAAAAAATTTAATAAAATCGCAAAAATTGTGAAGTCTCACAAGAAATAGTGGAAGGGGAAAATGACATCAACTTAAAAAGACAATATAAAACTGTTCTTTCAATGGCTGTACAGCTGTTAGGAAGAAATAAACAACACATAGACCATTGGGAAAACAATGGAAAACCTGAACTAGACACTCACACATGAAATATATATATATATATATATATATATATATATATATATATATATATATATATATATATATATATATATATATATATATATATATATGTATATAATAAAATAACAAATCTACCTACCCCACCTATTCTAAAATTGAGCGTAATCGAAACCACACAGTAATTTTTTATTAAGCCTTATTACGAACCACGATTAAGTTTAGTGACCAGAGATGGACACATTTGCAGTACAATATACCGGTACGTTATATAGAACCGTAATGAGAGTATTTTCAGTCGATAGATAATTTCTACCCAGTAATCACAATTACACACAAAACGACCAGAAATACAATCCGGTCACAGGAATTAAGGAAATTACCTCTTGAGAACGATTTCTTTTAACAGCAAAACTAAATGACATGATTTAGGCCTAGTTGACATTAATTAATGTTCGTGGCTGATGATATTTTTTTCAGAATGAGGCTGTGTGTGTTTGGATGGACAGCATAGTTTACATGTGGAGTTGATTGCAAGTCGTATGCCCTGTTTGGAGTTTCGCAGAAACTTTGGAAGATCTAAAGAGAAAGTTATGAAGGATATTCAAAATTACATAGACACATTAATGTTCGTGATTATTTACCAACTATCACTTTATTACATGTGATTTTCACATCCAAAGTGTACACGTTGTCGCAGTAACGCTTGACTAGCCAACAACAGAAAGACCGACATGTCAATGAAACCTCTTTATTAATCCAAAACTTACAATAAATCTCATAGTTTAGATAACAACTTAATAGAACAGAAAATATTTAAAGCATCATCATGACTGTTCCAAGCCGAGACTTATTTGACATGTTTTGGTTTCCTTGAGTATAAGTTTGAAAATAATGAAAATGATATGAGAGAGAGACAGAAAGAAAGAGGGAGACTTACAGAGAAAAATGGAGAGAGAGAGAGAGAGAGAGAGAGAGAGAGAGAGAGAGAGTGTGTGTGTGTGGGGGGGGGAGGCAGAGGAGACGGGAGAACAGAGGGAGGGACACAGGCATTGCTGCCCTTCTTCGATGTAACAGTTATTGTTGAGAATCATTGAATATATTTGCTGGTCTGGTATATTTCAATTCCATGGTGATGATGATGGTGGTGATGTTCAGGTGCTGATGTGCTCTTTATAGTGGCATTGGCATGGAAGTAATAATAAGTGGACAATTTTACACAGTATATTAAGTCGTCTTTATTTCCTGACGTAAATAAGCCATTCTTAATTAAGCTAAGAGATCATTTCGGTCTACATTGCGTGTTATGTCCAGTCAATGTTATCCATTCTGAACGCCTTAAAATGGAAGAGGGTGTTTTGGAAATCCCTTATTGTGTTTGCCACCTCCGCCCTCTTGGCTTTGTCGGATCCTACGTGTCACATGTCCCGGTCGTTCAATACTTGGCCTTGTTGATCTCCACATCTTTCCATGTCGGATCATGTAGTCAGCTTCTAACAGTGAAACAACCGTAGAAAAACACAAATTAGTTTTACAGCATTGAATGAACGCAAAGAATGCCACTACAAATAAAATGTTTTTAAATTTCGTCATCGAAGTATCCATACTACTTGAAATGATAGCCTAACAGAGTGATGTCTGTCCTTAACTCAAGATGCCAGTATTGCAGGATAAATATATAATCCGTTTGATCCGGAAGGGGTATTTTTTTCAAAGATACTGGCTAAGAGATGTGATGTTCTTCCAAGAGGTATACTCTAAATACTCAACAATGAAAAAGTGAAGGAATCAGTGATTTAGAAGTTTGTCGAGCTTTAACATTAGAGATACAAAATGTTGCTTCACGACATGATGCAATCTCAAACTGTTGGGTCATTGGTCAAACACAAGTCACGTGGGATAAACTAGTTTTAATAGTACATTTACATTAAACATTTACATAATATTAACGTCATTTCATAACCGTATGGCAGTCATCTTGTAGTCTGCCGACGGTAAATTTCTTACAAACAACATAGATTTTTTTAAAGGTTTATCTACCTCATGAAATTGTGGGTTGCAGGGCATAAAAGACTGTACAAAAGTGTGAGGATGATCATTTCACTTTCTGGTGATATCCTTTCCAAGTCAAACGCTTCTCAAAGTACAGTCAAGTGTTTTACGAGAAGAATGCTATAGAAAAGACTAAAAAACATTCTTGTTTTCTATATACTGATATCCAATATTTAAATAAAAACTGCGTTACCATATGTGTTCCGAAAAGAGTCCTGAAGTAGCGTTGACATTTTAATTTTGGAGTGATTAAAGAGGGGTTTCCTGATTACTCACAGACATTTTACTCCTTCTGTCACACTTTGAAGAAACGTATCAAGTGCTGTGTACAGAGAGTCGCTGTGTTCCCAAAACTGATACACTTAGTTTGGGTACAATGTACTAGGTGAGATAACACGCCGTAACGACCTCCTTGTTTAATACAAATGTCGCAAGTGACAATTTCCCATTTTATGGCAGAACACGATTTAATGTTATCCCCTGAAAGGAAAGAACGATTACTTACGTCCCACTTTCTCAGCACGTCGGGAGTTCTCACGATCCAGCGTATGTATATCTTCTTTTACAACTGCTGTATGCACCTAAAATGCAGCATAGATTCAAAGATTCATAGATCCATTCTGACTTTAGACCTGTCTGGCCTCTACTGTCAGCTCTTTGCTAATAGTCCAGTCAATCTAGCGGAAAAAATGGCCGAACCCAAACATAATTGCAACAGAAATAATTTTTAGTGCATCTTGCTCAGAATTTTATGCTGAATAACATATCAAAAGTCTAGAAAAATCTAAGTGGTGGAACATGGTCAAAAATGACTTTTCTTAATTAGCATAATTAGTGAAAAAATAATATTCATGAGATATCATTTGTTCAAAAAATCTATGCAAGTAACATGTCTATGGGTAGGTCTGAAGGTGAGTAATTACTTTGGAGTCACTGTACGATCGTGCAACCATTCCCATAGAATTAATATGTGTATTTTTAATTACTTTAATTAAGGACACTGATTACTTGTAACGTACAATAACTATACATTTTTGAACGCCCCTGTTAGTTGTATGTCTCTCATTAGGTATTGGAGTACAAAATGTATTTGAATCCCTTACTCTCATCATTAAATACCTCCTCCCTTGTTAGATAAACATGCATGCTAAATAAGTGTTAATTAGTGTAATTAATATGTAAAACAATACATTAGTAAGCATACATGATATTTTTTGTTCAATAGTTATTGACACTTGATTTTGAGTGAACATAACTTTTCAATCATCAAACCACTCCAAGGTAAGCTAAAGAAAAGTTAAAGTTTCCTAATTAATTGATTAATTAATTAATTAATGTAATTATCGTCAAGATGTTGAGAAGTTTTTTCGATTTAAAGTATGCAAGTAATATGTCTTTCGATAGGTCTTGACCTTAAAAGTCAGATGAACATCATTATCAAATTGTCAAACCTGAGCGGGAGTACCATTCATGGGTTGTTGGTTTTATAAATACATGTATTCAACCTATTAGACATTGTGTAAGGAGAAGATTCTGTTTTCATTATATGATTTTATATCACCGTGTGTCCAGATGAGCGTTCAAAAATGATGTAGCTACACCATAATTATACAACCTTGACGATGGCAGTATCTGAGATGCTGTACTCCTAGACCTTTTTGTCTTCTTCCCGATAGTTTTGATATCTCTCAGAGAAAGAAATGCCCCTTGATTGTATCAATATTCCGTCACTGTTTGTTTACATAGGATCGTCTGCATATCTATAAATATGTCTTCTTTGGGTGGGTTTACCAGTGCTGCCCTTTGTCTTTCAATTAAGGCAGCACTGATTGACTTGTTTCTAGATCCTGTTTTACCACATACGTGCTATTATTAGTGGTACCGGTTTAGGAATAAGTTGTGATTATCTGCTTATCACAATTGTGTATTTTTGTAGTTTTCTTTATTTTCAGTCATTCTAAATGAACATACTATATTTAAAAAGTACAATTTGTGTAGTATCAGTGTTTGTTATTTCTTGCGTTGTTGATACCTTTTGGTCTTTATGTTCAAATTGTTTAAAAGTGAAAAAATCATGTTCACATTCTGTTCTGTCTCAAAACCTGCCAGTTGAAACTTTAATTTCTAACTATGAACTATGACATCCTATGAGTTATTGCATTACATTTTACAATAAAGTTTGGCTTTACTAGTTATTACTTGGCATGTTCTACCCTTTATATTTCGTTTAAATCTCGATTACTGACAACATGGTCTTGAGTTTGTAAATTGAACTGTATATTATTTTTATAAAAGATATCTTTTCATATCTAGATATAAATTAGCTTAAACTTGAATCTTTTGAATTCCGCGCTATGTAACACGGACACATATTACTCCTACAGACAAGTATTCAGATGAGTATTATACATTTGTAGATTTTGTTACATCCCTCTGTGAATTGTTTGAATTCAGTTGTGTTTTTATTTCAATGTTACAAAAATATAGATATCATCTTTGAAATGACATGAAAGGCAGCATTATAGGTCCATTTTTTTGCACATTACATGTATTATCACCACTGTACGAAACATAAGACGGTTTTAGGTGATACAGGACATTAATAATTTATTTGGATGGGGCCCTTCCTCTATTATCTTCTTTGTTTTATTTCTGTACCATTACCAGTCATCTCACAGTTACGTGTCATTTTGAGTGCAAATCTCACTTCATCTTTAAAATTAATTTATTTAATATTTGAATATGTTACGACCACAAACTAATTTTATCTTTGACCTGGAAAAGTCATTTTTACTAATTCTGCATACTGCGACATCTCAAATATAGTTAATAAAAAAATTGGCAAATTTGGCTCAGAAGATGCCTTGTACAATGAGACAAGGAATTCTTGGAAACAAACAAACTTTGGAGCTCCAAATCTATTTACGGATGATCGCACGATGTCACAAAAGCTCAATAAAGTATAACTTCGTTCGTTTGGGAGGGGCGGGTCTGGCATCAATGCGATTGCTGAACTTCATTCTTGCACTTCTAACCAAAGTTCGAAAACTTTCACAATCACGCCTTCAATGATAACTTCTATATTTATACTAAGATGTTCATAAGTTGATTAAAATTTACTTCTTATGTGATATACAACTTTTAGATTTCCAATATAGTATTTAATGTGTTGTCCTAAATGGACAAAGTTCATTTATTGAGCTTGTGGGATATATTATGCGATTGTCCCTTAATCCTTGCACATACAATGCTGATGATATCGTTTCAACAGATTTTTATCTCCTATTATTTTGTGTTTGAAAATGACCTCTTCTTTTAAGTTCTAAGCTTTCCACGATTGTATAACTCTATAAGGGGCCGTGTGATGCAGAATGCGAAACGTAGACCAAAGCTAATTGTAAGCAAAATAAAATATAGCTACAATAAATCGCCTTTGTAATATTAATAGTCTGGCTGATAATGACTATTATAATTATTTCATTTTTCTTTTATTAGTTTTATCATCTAACTTTATTCATATTTTCTACATGTTTGTGTTCACATTGTTACACAATCATCACAACCTTTGTTCTAATTCCATATGACAATGCTAATTCTTTCGAAATGATATTTAAAATTATCAATACATTTGTTTGGATATCAGGGGCAGGTAAATGTTGCGAAGTACTTTAGCTTCCCTCGTTTTGTTTTCAATTTCTAGAAAAATATATGGTATATTTGTTTAGATTTCATTTGATTAATTTTTATTCAATTTTGATTCCATTTTGTGAGGGTGATCTAATCATTTTTTATTTTATAATTTCTTGTTCCCCGTAAAACATGTGCACAAGAACTAAGCATTTATCAACCATGCAGTGCCTGTTTTTTAAATGAAAATTATTTGGTTTCCATAGAATCAGTGAGAATTTAAATCCTTTTAAAGTTTTGCCATTCAATTTTATGACAGGATTTTAAAAATGAAACAACTGAATTTGATAGCCTTCTTGACATGTCATTTGTTTCGAACAGAATTTTTACCGTATGTAATTCCTGTTATATCAGGCTAACCATTAAGTTTGACTAATTATTTGAGTCACTACATAAATGATTGTGGGCTAGATTGAATTGGAAGGCGATTGTCATGTCATTGTGGTAAATTGACACAAACAAATGACTGATGATGTTACTTTCAAATTATATCAGTGTTGAAAGGGGTGTTTAATTAATTTATCTTTCTGCACTGTTAATAATAATATTTATAGAATTGAATCAGAAAGTTTGAAGATGGAAATGTGTTAAAAAAGAACAATATGATAAGAAAGAGATTGGCTGTTTAGTTTAGTGATGAGAATGATGAGGGGAATGGACATCCCATAATACTTTCATGTCCTTGTCGACTCTCAGTATAAGTACATCTTAATCTTGTGTTCCTCCTAAGTTAACAACTTGATATCAGTATGGTATGCGAGAACAATATGTACACATTGGTATACAGCGATACATTGGTATAAGAAGTACACAATGATCCAGTGATATAAGTAGTAACTTTTGCAACATTGTTGGTTAGATGCATAAAGATCATTATACCTATACTATAGGGTGGAAGTTTCAGGCAAGATGCAATTGTTAACATTTATTGCCTTGATTTCTCTGTTGCATAACTACAAAACAGAAATATGAGTTATCAGACTGTCTTTGATGCTATTAAAAGGTCCATTGTAGCCTATGTAATTTGTCATTTCAAGACCTTCCCAAAGACATATTACTTGCTTTGGAGATTGATAAACCGTGTATATGCTAATTATGCTAATTACTAATTAATTAAGAATCTTTGATACATTTTACATGAAAAGTGTTTGATGATGACAAGCACGCTAAATTTATTTCCCACTGTACTGCAAATCAAATGATATATAACCTGCATACATTTGTGTTAAAATGTTATCAAATTTGAATATGCTGATTATAATTTTTCATAATTTACATATTAATTATGCTAATGAGATGTTGAATCATCATATGATGGTCCGAGTATGCTTTTTCACCCTTAGACCTATCCATAGACATGTTACTTGCCAGGTTTTATTGCGAAAACAGCATTTTAAGAATATAATATCCTCGCTAATTATGCTAATTAATAAAAACCTTATTTTCACCATGTTCCACCACTTAGATTTTTCTAGACTTTTGATATGTTGTTCAGCACAAAATTCTGAACAAGATGCACTAAAAATTATTTCTGTTGCAATTATGTTTGGGTCAAACCTTATTTTGACTGGACTATAACTTAGTTATGAGGCTCATGTGTACTACAGTCTCTGCATAGTGAAGTGTCAATAGTGTTTTCCTTATAATCATAATACAAGGGTTGGTTTTCCCATAGCTTATCTAGACGACCTTCAAACATGCGTACAATTGATGTTGATACCACATTGACTGGCAATTTGGTCCATATCTCAACTGATGTATTTACAAATGCATATTTTCTTAGATTCAGATGAGAAAATGTTTTATAAATCTTAAGCTGATGACCTCTGGTACTCGAGTCAGATCGCAGCTGCACAAAATTTGAAACTTCTGGGTCATATATTTTCTTCAAAATATACACGAGAGACATATATGTATCTACATGTAGGTTGCTTTTTAGAGCCACGTGCACAACAACTTTGTCTTTGGACGTCCATGTAAATACTACAGAGTTTATTTTTATGTACATTTGCATTACTATTGTAGCAGTCACATCTGATCCAATCAATGTTACACATACTTAATACACTAGATTTGTATTTCCAGACAAGTCAGTAACCAAGTGTGTGTGTGTGTGTGTGTGTGTGTGTGTGTGCGTGTGTGTGTGTGTGTTTGTGTGTGTGTGTGTGTGTGTGTGCGTGTGTGTGTGTGTGTGTGTGTCTGTGTCTGTGTGTCTGTGTCTGTGTGTCTGTGTGTACTCAGGTACCTATTGCAATGCCCATCACTCTTGTAATAAACGTGGAGACAAATTTGGAAATAAGTATTTAGTCTATTAACATAAGACTTGTATAAACATTTTTGTTTGTTTTTCTCTTAAAACAAATGTAACACTGCTCCCATGTTGAATTGAAATTCACACGTAGAACTGAATTATTTGTTGGGAATTAATTATGACATTACAGACATCTGATGCAAAAGATAATTTGCCACATTGATTTAATTTGAAAATAAACTTATGCATTCGGTCGACGACGGGAGAATGCAAAACTTATATGCTGCTGGCTACACGTACGGGGAAAAATGACGAGTGACGCTTGACATGTGCTAAAAACAGAGGTGCATTGATTGGGAGTGTTATGTTGATTTCAATTCGAGTTGTGCTCCTATATATGATATATAATATTTGAATAAGTGGAATACTCACAACAACAATGAACAAAAGTAGGCAAACCATCGCAATTAATCGTATGTTCATCATTTTCACGATATAGTTACCAATCTGTACAACATGTAGACCTATCCAAATAGCTGCCAAGAAAAATATGTCTATTTGAAACAATAATCAATATGGTCTTTACCTCAAAAATTTGCATAATATAATAGAATATTTATTTCTTAAATAGCGTTCTCATTAGAGATTATTGAGTCTACCAATTAAATATAGTATTGCAATCATTTGTTCATCAAATATTTGCTTTCATCGGGCAAAGCTCACTATTAATTTACGTATTACACATTTGTGAAATTTGAGAACGAGTCGTACAATGCAATGTACAGAAAATCAGATGTTAGTTGGATAACAGAAAATTGTGATCTCATTAACACTTTACTGATTTATTCAGTCAATATGTGAGTTCATAGTTTAGTCAAAAGGTTAATAATTCATTCATCCATCCATTCACTCACTCACTCCCTCACTCACTCACTCACTCTCTCACTCATTCACCCACCCATTTTCATTAATTCCTTCGTTAGTTTGGTCATTCATTTGTTTTTTCGTCTGTACAGTCTGTCGATCGGTTGGATCTGTCAAATTAAATAGCACGGTTTTCAATCAATTCAACAGAAAGGTAAACACTCAGGGAGCCTTAAAAGGGAGAGGGTCGGGGGAATTAGGGAGGGTCGCTTTTTTAGAAATTGGTTCTCAGGGGAGGGCCATATTTTAGAAAATGCAAATTAGGTTAGGATTACTTTAGCTTTATTGTATTGTCTACCATTGCATAATTGGGGGGGGGGGGGCTTTGTCATCGCATCGCTGCCACCAGTTCCAAATTCTATTGCTACCATTCGGGTTAGGGTTAGGGCTAGGTACCATGATATCAGCCTATATCAATCAAACTGCTGCGGACAACCATGAAATGAATTAATTGTGAGTTGTGGTGTGAATAGAGGAGTGGGTCTCAGATATATGAAACGGGAGCAGTTGGGTAAGATACTACGGATAATGTTGTGGAGATGTTGACCTCGCTCCCGAGTGATGTAGGAAGTTTGTCAATCTACAATCTAATAATTGGAAGTTGAATTGTGGCCTTCAGCTCAGCCAATGAGATCCATATATGTATTTATTAATGCAATGCCTTCACACATACACACATCCACATGACGGTAGTAGTGGAAAATAACCAAACTTTCAACATGGTGGCAGCGGTAGGATTAAGTCCTTGCCTCCTTGTTTCTGGGATTCATGTCCTTTTACATTTCTGACAGCATTTAACTCACCTTTGGAACTACTTGATAGGGGGAGGTAATATTTTAGAGAAAGAAAGTTGGAAGAGGGCCCCTTTTAGCACGACGGAGTTGGGGGGGGGGTCACATTTTACGCAACAGCATGAGCCTGGTTTATCCCGGCCCTCCCCCTTGTAATGATTACTGAAGGCTCTCTTCCTCATCGACGAACACGATAGCCTTGCCCCATCCATCCCAACCCTCCGAACGTTGCCAGATTCCCATCAGTATTTTTAGTGGATACAAAGACAAACAGAAATTTATGTTAATTTATGTAAATTGCTGTTTCATAAAGTTGTAATAGACATCGTGTCTCAGTAATCGCTTAACTTCAATTTTGACCAATTTTGCTGTAATTAATAACATATTTATTATATAGAAATACAATTTCCGCATTTGTAATGAATCGTTTTAGCGTCGGTTTTCTATTGTTTGTATTCGTAGTAACATATGGAGTAAAAAAATAGGGTAAAACTTTCTCTCCTTTTTTTATAAATGACGAATATCTAAATCAAGATTTTATTGAATTTTATGACAGAAGATATGCAAATATGGGCATCTAAAGTACTTTTCTCCATCTTGTTTCGGCAAACAATGAATCATTTAATAATTCAGTGAAAGTTAGAATACTTTGGTTGTGTGTTCATCCAATCTGATTAAAATCCGATGTAGTCGATGTCGGCTAATCGTTCATTGCTATTTTACCGTCGTTATTTTGCCTGAATTGACCTTCTTCGTGGTACATGTTTACGTTTTTATCCTGATCGCCTCCTCTCAGATTGTGTGTTCATCCTACTTACCTACAAAATTTGCCGTCAATAAAAACGTAAGGTGATCAATTTTATATCAAATGTTCTTAACATTTTATGAATAACGACGGAATGAATGCTTTGTGAGTTAATTCTTATAAATTATGTAAATTGATGTCAGACTTTGAAACCGTATCGAATATTGGACTTTGTTATTGTCAACTTCAACAAATCCATACCCAGCCAAAGAGTCACTCTGGTAACTACAGAGAATCCGGATTAATCTGGGGGAAAATGGATGTTTCTTGGATGTCTACATAAATGAATGTTCTTGATGATAATACACACATACATACATACATACATACATACATACATACATACATACATACATACATACATACATACATACATACATATACATACATACATACGTACATACATACGTACGTACGTGCGTGCGTGCGTGCGTGCGTGCGTGCGCGCGCGCGCACGCACACACACACACACACACACACACACACACACACACACACACACACACACACATACATACATACATACATGTAGTGCTATTTAGGAAATTAATAATTCTTATAAATGCATCTTTATTTGTGAACATAATAATATCAATTCTACCACAGACTTGTCTGTGATTCTACAGATGAGCTTAGAATATAGTTTGAAAATCCATAACATGAAAGTATTTTGAGTGTTTAAAGGAAACTTGACAAAACTGTTACTCGTCGCATTATTGTTACAGTACTGAAAGTGCTAAATTATTCATGGTCTGCTGCATGCTGTGTTCTGGTGATAGCCATGTCACCCTGTTAAGTGTGTTGTCTTACTGGGAGGTTGGATGCGGATCTTCCTCATTATAGGTAAAAAAGATCGGCGAACTAAAGCATCACCTAAACGTTGAAGACAGAAGCGTGATATGTTGATTAGGACAGGCTCAGCACAAACAAGCTCGGAGGTGGGGGAGGGCTTGGCTGGAGAATCGGAAGCAGGCCCGTCGGCCCCCCCCCCCCCCGGCCCTTTGCCCCGGCCAGTTGCCCCCTCAGTTGAATATAAAGTACTTTTAGAAACTTCGAGTTTAGTTTTACGCGATATAATTATCTCAGTTATCTCACTATTCATTCTTGAATCTTAATAATAAAGGACGACATATTAGACTCAATGTCAATACTAATTGAAATCATAAATTACACAGGTCTTTTATTGTTACAGAGACTTAAAATGTTGAATTGATAACAGTTATTGCATAATGCAAATGCCAGAAACCATTGCGAGTTAGAAATGATTCATTGTTCTGTTTGTTACAAGGAAATATGTGCAATATCGTCATTCAATAACAACAAATAATCATGAAATGATTTCTATGAATGAACATATGAGACATTATGCTTGCGAGATCAATCCATGGACGCATAAGTCACTCTTATGTACATTCATGATTAATCAAACATAACGATGTAAACTACATATTATGGTGGCAAAAGGCCGAAGGGGGGGGGGGGGCAAAATGACCAGGGGGCAACAGACTGGGGGTAACGGGCCGGGGGGGGTAATGGGCTTAGAACCATGCATGCAGAGAAAGCTACTTGTATATCCTGGAGGACTAGCACAAACTCTAGAGGTTCTAAAACTATGGGCCAGAAACTCTGTTTCAAAACTACCATAACTCTTATATTGTATACTGTTTAGTATAATTGCACTGAGTGTGAATTGTGTGGCTATACAAATAAACACGTGATTTTTAAATAGAGTTACAGAAAATCAATTCAACGTTTTAAAGTAGTAATTATATGGACACTTATATTGTACTATGTAAACCAACCTGCTGCCCTGCCTAATGGAAACATCGCTATTCTCTGACCATCTACTGTCCATTCAGCTGGACCAGACCGTCTGGATATGATAGGTTTCTATTTGGTAACAAATCAAACGACTATATTACTCTCATATTCATACAACATTAACTAATAGTTGAATGGTCTAAATGATGTGCATAAACTCAGACAACCAACACAATGCTGTAATAATTAGTTCTTGTACCACGACCAACTAATTAGTTACGATTAACGTTTCACCCGTCCAGGTCGACAGGGTTTGTCAAACTGTCCGTTTGCTGGGGGGGGGGGGGGATTAAAGTGGTACGGACAATTTGAAAGCCATGACCTTGTTGTCACTGGATAATATCATGTGTGTTAAGTACAGCCATGATGATATCATGGATCTACTAAACTTTATAGACGATATTCATGACCACGTATGTTGTGTTCAGAGGCCGTATCTACCTACCAACACCTGTCCCCAAGTGTCTCCAATCAAGAAATGTCTCCAATCGTCGACCATTATGCATCGCGTCGCAATCATTATGTATTCCAAATTCCGGCCAACACGTCGAATTGTGCTTATTTGCATGACCAACAATTTACATGGGGGGAAACGGTTCTTGATAACCATGTACATTTTTGCTTGTAAATTAAAGTTTTGTTAGAGGATTTCTGTATTTGGTGGCCAGGTTTTCTTCATGAGAAACCCCCGATCGCGGCACGAGCGTTTGATTCTGACTACTGCCGGATACATTTACTTACTAATAGGGAGCCTACAGTAATTACAAGGGGGTAGAGGGAAATCAGGCACGGGCTATTGCATAAAATGTGACCCTCCTCCGATTATGTCGTGCTAGAAAGTGACCCTCCCGCAATTTCCATTCTCTGAAGTATGGCCCTCCATATGTTTCAAAAACATGGTTGAAATGCTGTCAGACATGGAGTAAGACATAAGTCCCAAAATCAATTATTTCAAGGACTTAATCCCACTGCTGCCACCGCGTTGAAAAGTTTAAATCTATTGTTTATTTCCCCAACCACTACTACCAACACAGTATATTTGTGTGAGGGTACTGTGTTTGGATCTCATTGGCTGAACTGCAGGCCAGAGCATCAACTCCCGAACACTAGACGGGCACACTCCGAACGATGTTCGGACTGGGGTCAACATTTTGTACAACATTCTCCCTAATACCTTACCCAACTGTTCCAGTTTTACTCCTGTGAGACCCACTTCTCTCCTGACAACTGACAATTCACTATTGGGCTGTTTATTACCATGGTTAAAGGATGCTATAGTAATTTACAGTGTCAACAATCAAAACAATATCATTTTAGAGGGTCACTAGGTGTACACTTACCGGCTACATTGCATGGCGATTGTACACGATACAAAGCGATAGGATACCAAAATCACAAAATAATGCTAAGTTTCAGAATACAGTTACTCAAAGTAAAATGTGACCCTTCCCTAATCCCCATTTCCTAAATATGGCCCTCCCCCGAGAACGGATTTGTAAAATATGAACCCCCTCGCCGCCTACTTCCCCACTCCAGTCCTTCCCACCCTTGTAATTACTGGAGGCTCCCTTATGCACATCGTCTGACTATTTCCATAAAATGACATTTTTCATACTTACACTGTCAGTCTGCAGGGAAAGACAGACAATGGCGACAATCATGATAACCACAAGTTTGTCCATATTGTATTTAAGCGTTGTTTTGGAAATTATGGACAATATATGCCGAATGTACATGTATATATACAGATACCACGTAGATTTCACATCATTTCGAATTGTTTCTAATTTAGTATAATGATGTATCACGGGAGTAAAAACTTAATTTTCCATTGTTTCATTAATTGTCACCAAATGTCATATAATTCCATGTATGTATCATTTTCATGGATATCGTCGGCAGATTTTTATTCATAAACTACTAACAACTACTCTCTTTGTTAAAAAGACAACATTTCTAACAAACACAGGATTGAAATAATGAATTATTGTCATACTGTGTCTAATATACACGTTTTGACATCATTCAAATTCACAAACCACGGAAATTAAAATAATTTTTATGAGGAAATAAGAAAAATAATTTGGGCTGAACTAGAAAAAGGTATTGGCATATTATTCACTTTTCTTTGAAATTAAAGTATTTATGGTAAATAGGTTTTCAAAATTTGCCGAAAGAGATTAGCGATTGCTATTAGATTACAGACAGACAGACACAGACAGACAGACAGACAGACAGACAGACAGACAGACAGACAGACAGACAGACAGACAGACAGACAGACAGACAGACAGACAGACAGACAGACAGGCAGGCAGGCAGGCAGACAGACAGACAGACAGACAGACAGACAGACAGACAGGCATTTTCATTCTTCATTATCTATTCATCCATCCACTTTCATTCATTCATTCATCCAGTCAGTCAGTCGTTTGTTCATTCGTGTGTGCCATCTGTCGTTCGGTCGGTTATCCCGTGTCAGTCTGTCAGTCAATCAATCAGCAAGATAGTTCAAGCACGATTTTCAAAACATTCAATCAATTCAACAGAAGGGTATACAATTACTCATTGACGAACACAATAATCTTACCCCATCCATCCCCACCCTCAAAACATCGCCATATTCAGTAATTTATTCATTTATTTTTAGTGAATACAAAGACAAACAGAAATGCATGTTAATTTATGTAAATTGCTGTTTCATAAAGTTGTAATAGACATCGTGTCTCAGTAATCACTTAATTTCAATTTTGACCAATTTTGCTGTAATTAATAACATATTTATCATATAGAAATACAATTTCCGCATTTGTAATGAATCGTTTTAGTGTCGGTTTTCTATTGTTTGTATTCGTATGGAGTAAAAAAATTAGGGTAAAACTTTATCTTTTTTTTAATAAGTGACGAATATCTAAATCGAGTCACATTAACTTTATGACAGTAGATATATAAATATACACATCTAAGGTACTCTTTTTACTCTCTTATTCGCGAATTCGGCAAACAATAAATCGTTTAAAAATTCAGTGAAAGTCAGAACAATATGTGTTCATCCTACCAGTGTCATTAATGCAGACGTAAGATGAAGTTTGGCTGATCAAATTTACATCAAATTTACATCAAATTTACATCAAATTTACATCAAATTTACATAAATAATGAGAGAATCACTACGAGTTAATTCCTAAATGTAAGTAAAGAATACCTATCCCTTGAACCTGCTAACTGCAGAGAAATCTATTTGAAATGTTAGCTTTGTGTCTAGTGTGTCGATTGGTCAGTGCAATGTAGTCAGACAAGAGATATGCATTCACTGGTTTACACAGATTTTGGGGGTAAACAATTCAACTACTACGTATACTGGGTGGATTAATCTGAAAAAATGGGATGTTTCTAGTGATGTTTACATATAATGTTCTGGATGTACATACATACACACACACACATACATACATACATACATACATACATACATACATACATACATACATACATACATACATACATCCATGCATGCATGCATGCACGCACGCACACACACACACACACACACACACACACATACATACATACATACATACATACATACATACATACATACATACATACATACATACGTACATACACAGACAGACATACAGACAGGTATCAACTTAGTGAATTGTCACTATTAAAGGTTACAGTAATTTCAATTGTTTTAAAACTTGTAAAGTGTGCATATGAAGAATAGTATTTTTACCGTACTTACTGGAATTTGACATGGTAACATCACGGGGATAATGTATCATTGCCTCATACCCTATTACCAATTATCGTCTTATTCTTTGTATGCTCAATTCCATGGATAGTACCGAAATGTTGGAATGTGTTATTCACAAACTGCGACACACTCTTTTGTGATGGAACGTAATCAGCATATTAATTGATAAACTATTGCATCCCAACATTGCTATGTCTATGCAATGTCTAAGGTTATGTCTGTGTCTATGTCTAATAACTTCCATGTAAAACATAAACGTATATGTTGCGATATTTGCTGTTATCAAATCCATTTTCATGCTCAACTATGAACTAAACCTACAAAATACAAAGCGGACATCTTTTAGTTCGACAGGACAATAACGTTATAATTAGTTCCATGTTATGTCAGTATACCTTTTAACAGCATTCAGAGAGTGTGATTTAAACCACGGAAATTGAAATAATTGTGATGAGCAGTAATTCAAGCTGACGTGGAAATAGAATAAGAATTACACATCATTTTCATACAGACCAGAGAGAGAGAGAGAGAGAGAGAGAGAGAGAGAGAGAGAGAGAGAGAGAGAGAGAGAGAGAGAGAGAGAGAGAGAGAGAGAGAGAGAGAGAGAGAGAGAGAGAGAGAGAGAGAGAGAGAGAGAGAGAGAGGGAGGGAGGGAGGGAGGGAGGGAGGGAGGGAGAGGGAGGGAGGGGGCGGACAGACGGACGGACGGACGGACGGACAGACAGACAGACAGACAGACAGACTTATTATTTTTTTGGTGCACTGACTATTATATATAAGGGTGAACCATTTGATTTCGGGGGGGGGGGCAGGAGGATTTTGATAAAAAAAAAATCTGTCGGCAGGTGAAGGAGGAAAAAAATAATTTGATCCCATAATAGCTTGAGAAAAAAATTGTTCAGACAGACAGAAAGTAAAAAAACAAAATATGTTGTGATGTGCTGAAATCAGCTAAATTTGGGCGGTAATAAAGGGAAGGGGACTCCAAACATCATCAATATTAAATAAATGTATGACATTGCGTTTAACATATAAACACAGGGTTGTTAATTCAAGTTTGTTAATAAGTGGAAGCATTTTCCAAAGCTGGTTCAAACTTGATTATTTTGTTAAATTGGTATAATAAATTGGTTTAAGGTCAGTTAGCCAAGTGACCGGTTTGTCAAGGTTATTGACCCTGGTATTAGGGTAGGTTAGCAGGAGAAGACATTGGCAATGCGTCCCCTGGTTGATACCTAGGTGACCCTTCTTTTAAGACGTTTCGGACCGGCTGTTGGGGTCCTTCATCAGTCGCAGTTATGTCTAACAAGACAGCGTTTTCGCATTTGTTTGCCTTAAAATTTATTATTGTTCATCAAGCAGAGATGCTAGTATTTAATTCAATCACATTATGATCAGCAAGGCTATTTCCAGCCTTGCTTTTAGAGGCAGAGGACTTCAGTTTAGTTTTGGCAAGTATGTCTTTAAGATTTTTGTTTCGTTCTTTTCTGTGCTATGACTGGTTTGGTCGGATAGAGTTGTTTCAAGGTTACATTATTTTCTAGCAGTTCCAAGTGCTTTGTTAATGCGTCTTTTAGTTTAGACGCTTTGATGTTTGGAATATTTATGTTGTTTTGAAGACTAGAGGAATCTCTTGAGTTGGTGTCCCATTTTGGAGATAAGTCGCCTTATTCTCATAACGGACCTAACGAGCGAATCACGTTCATACCTCATTGTCGGTTTGGTAGTCTGGATGACCAGAATGTGGTTTCTACAACCACACGTTGTATAAATCGTAACGATCAATACTGTATAGGAACTAGACTAGTTTGGTCTTCTTAGTTGTCTGTGGTTTGATGTGAGTCTTGATGTCCAACCTTTTGGTTTGTTTGAACAGACAACAAACAAGATTTGGTTAGTTGTCTGTGTTTGTGTCCTATGACCTTTGTAAATCACAAAATCAAGGCATACCACTTCCGTTTCTGAGCTGACCAACGAAATTTTTAATGTTGGGTGCATTTCATTTATCTTTTCACTCAGAATATTGAGTTCAATTTGTGAGCCACGGAATAGCATGAATATGACATCTCTGAAACGTGTTCAAAGTGACATTTTAGCCATGTATCATGTATGTTTCAATAATGTGCCACTCAAGTTTGTGGAATGCGATGTCAGCTATCTCTGGAGAAGCTGGTAAGCCCATACTACAACCACATGTTTGTTTGTAGACATCTACAAACAGAGGCTACTGGAGGAAAACCACCGTTTGTATTTTCTCTTGGATTTATTTATAATTTACCAAGGTGTTTAAGGTGTGTTTCGTGTTTTTGTCTTGAAAATTTTTTTCTATCCATATCGGGGGATTATTCTCAGGACTTTATTTGTTGAAACTATAGTTTAGTGGTTTGGTAGTTCTCTTTTTGGAGGATGTGGTGGCCCTGAAAAGGTCGTTAGTGATAAAGGGAAGGGGATTCCTACCACTATCAATATTAAATAAGTGTATGACATTGCGTTTACCATATAACCACCTGTGGGTTGTTAGATCAAGATTGTTAATAAAAGCATTTTCCAAGGTTGGTTCAAACTTGATTATTTTGTTTGGTAATAAGAAATTGGTTTAAAGGTCAGTTAGCCAAGTGATCAGTCAGCTCCTTATGGATTTTTTTACCAGCTATCTATCTTAAATTAAGCATGGATTGTTAACTGCACGCTACTTATTGCTACTTACACAAAACAAGTTAGTTGTGAACCAGTGACATGTAGGTATAGTTATGAACCGCACTTTACAAAATTGGTACCCGAGAAAAAAAATTGCATTGCTTCTGCATATGGAAAAAATAATTTGATGCAGAACTGACAGTAGCTAAAAAAAATTGCTGTCACAGTGATGGGAAAAAAATTTGCTGCCATACCCATCCCCCCCCCCCCAGAAATCAAATGGTTCTCCCCTAAGCGTTCGGTTAAACTTTGATACAGTTTGCTTCAATACATCACTTTACCTAAATCTGTGACATTAACTTCATAAACTACGACTGATCTACATTGACTAATCTTATATATACGTCACACCTCATTCATAATACTTTTATATTACCATTAAGAAATCGATGTAATCAAAAAACTACATCTTTTCAACCTCTTGCTGCATCAATTACCTTATAATCTGTATGTAAATACGCCCAGGACAGACATTCATTTTCTGAGTAGCACTTGATTATGTACATGGAGGACTGTAATAAACACTCTGAATAATATTATTCACATACATTTATTTTGACCATCAGCATTCAAATAGAAAACACAAACATTTAGAGCAGAAAACAACAAATGAGACTAGAAATAGTGAACAATTTTCAGATTTGCATCTATTATGCATTAATATCGCCATGTAATATTGCTCTTAAAATGACGATTATTGTGGTCTAAAGTCTTCGGTTCTTGATCAACATATGCAAATTTTACAAGCAATTTCTTTTGTTTTGTAGTCTAATAGTCATATGATTGCCATGGTGTAACTGTACATGTATTTATGAAACAAACAAGAAAGGGTCATTTTATAGCAGTGTCGTGTTATTCATCACAAGCTTCATCATTCCACTACTGGAGGAACAGTTGAACGACTATCATCCAAACTAGGGTTATGTTTGCGTTTACGGTTTGGACCGCGACCTCGACCACTACTCTTTCTCTTCACTAAATCACCATAAGCCATCGAATTCAATGCTCGTCGAAACATGTTGTCATCTAAAAATTGAAAACATAATTGTAATATGATTGTTACTTTCAGAATCAGAAGAAAAGTGTGTATATTGACAAAAGGGGACTTTACATGAAACATTCTTGATTTTAAGGAATCATAACAGCTGAAATTACGGTTGTGAAAACATAATTTTGTGAAAAGATTATCATCAGATATCTGAAGAAGAAAAGTAGCACAATTTGAGTGAACATGTCTCAACAAGTAAATGGAATAAGTGAAAAAGTTACTGCTAATGGCTTTCTAACTAAACAGCTTAGCTTGCCTGAAAACTCACTATTTCAACGAAAATCACGAATAATCAAAAACTGAAACAACATGTCGTCAGGCTCGACATAAATCTAACCAACATTACTACATTTTATCGTCTGCCAGACAAAAGCCTCAGACGATAATGTCTGGCTGGACAAAAAAATCTAATGAATATTTTCACATGGTATCGTCTAGCATGACAAGGCTTGAAGTACAACAGTTACATTTCAGTTAATCGACTCTCAAAAATATCAGAATGATGTAAGTATGTATGTATGTGTGTATGTATGTATGTATGTATGTATGTATGTATGTATGTATGTATGTATGTATGTATGTATCTATGTCTGTATGTATGTATGTATGTATGTATGTATGTATGTATGTATGTATGTATGTATGTATGTATGTATGTATGTCTGTCTGTCTGTCTGTCTGTCTGTCTGTATGTATGTATGTATGTATGTATGTCTGTCTGTCTGTCTGTCTGTCTGTATGTATGTATGTATGTGTGTGTGTGTGTGTTTGTATGTATGTATGTATGTATGTATGTATGTATGTATGTATGTATGTATGTATGTATGTATGTGTATGTATGTATGTATGTATGTATGTATGTATGTATGTATGTATGTATGTATGTATGTATGTATGTACGTATGTACGTATGTATATATATGTATGTGAGTGTGTGAGTGTATGTGTGAGTGAGTAAGTAAGTAGGTAATTTTATTATGACATGAGGTAATAAAATATCCCCCAGCCCATCGGGCTTATAAGTCACCTTGAACAAAAAAGGCTACAATAATTAGAAAAAATAAATTAACTAAGATACAAAGTTTCATTCCGTCTATAAATTCTTCCAAATGTCTAAATGCAGGTTTAAATATCAACTACACAAAAACTTACCAGCGGAAGTTACAAAGGATTTCCAAATTCTCTTGATATCAGCTTTCAAACCATGGCA